>NC_034187.2:6238189-6258189 GCF_002021735.2 Oncorhynchus kisutch
GAAGAGAGGACAGAGAGGTGAAGAGAGGACAGAGAGGTGAAGAGAGGACAGAGAGATGGAGAGGACAGAGAGATGAAGAAAGGACAGAGAGATGAAGAGAGGACAGAGAGATGAAGAGAGGACAGAGAGATGAAGAGAGGACAGAGAGGTGAGGAGAGGACAGAGAGGTGAAGAGAGGACAGAGAGATGGAGAGAGGACAGAGAGGACAGAGAGATGAAGAGAGGACAGATAGATGAAGAGAAGACAGAGAGATGAAGAGAAGACAGAGAGGACAGAGAGATGAAGAGAAGACAGAGAGATGGTACCTGACTCATTATGCAAAACACCCTTTTCTTGGTCCACTTGAAATATGTTTGAGTCTTCTGTGGGTTCGCCCCCAAACTACCTTCTTATAGACTGTGTGTGTATTAGGTTAAATGCTGTGTAATGGGCTTCTAAATGATGCGGATGTGACTGTGTTGAATAGCATGGGGTCCCAGAGAGAGTCAGAAATAGAAGAGAGAGAGAGAGACAGAGAGAGAAAGAGAGAGGAAGGAAGGAGAGATTCAAATGTGAATGCAAGATATTGCTTTGACAAGGACACCCAGGCACCAAGCATCGTCCTCCTCCCACCACCAACCACCCCTTAACCCTACAGCTGTCATACCTCAAAGTCGTTGGCCTTGTTGTAGTGCATGTTGAGGGCTCGGTAGAGCTCAGACTCCCTACCCACAGACAGGTCCTCGTTGGTGGTCACTCCTTCGTTGATGGCCTGCCGGGCAAACTTCTCCATCTGGATGTAATAGAACTCTCTGAAGTTACTGAACCACTTGATGAGCTGAGACGTGATGCAGCGGTTAAACTGGAGGGAAAGAGAGCGGGAAAGAGAGCGAGCGAGAGAGAGCGAGAGAGAGAGCGAGAGAGCGAGAGAGAGAGAGAGAGAGAGAGAGAGAGAGAGAGAGAGAGAGAGAGAGAGAGAGAGAGAGAGAGAGAGAGGGAAAGAGAGCGGGAGAGAGAGAGAGGGAAAGAGAGCAGGAGAGAGAGAAAGACAGAGAGAGGGAGAAAAAGACAGAGAGAGGGAGAGAGAGAGTAATATTGATCATTATTAATTATTATGATTCCTTTCCTTGTTCTTGGCCTGTCAGAGTATAAATATACATTTTCTTCAGTAATATTAAACTACACTGTCTGTTTAAAATATCCCCTTATACCACAGCATTTTTAAATATAAATTTCTGATTGGTCAGAAGGGCATTCTAGAATAGACATTAAAACCAGAGAACAGAACAGATAATGTAATCATGATGCAATATGCAGCTACACATGGAGACTGTCCTGGCTACAAAGTTACAGGAAGATAAACCAACAACTACACATGGAGACTGTACTGGCTACAAAGTTACAGGAAGATAAACCAACAACTACACACGGAGACTGTACTGGATACAAAGTTACAGGAAGATAAACCTACAACTACACAAGGAGACTGTACTGGCTACAAAGTTACAGGAAGATAAACCAACAACTACACATGGAGACTGTACTGGCTACAAAGTTACAGGAAGATAAACCAACAACTACACATGGAGACTGTACTGGATACAAAGTTACAGGAAGATAAACCTACAACTACACAAGGAGACTGTACTGGCTACAAAGTTACAGGAAGATAAACCAACAACTACACATGGAGACTGTACTGGCTACAAAGTTACAGGAAGATAAACCAACAACTACACATGGAGACTGTATTGGCTACATGAATGAAAAAAATAACTTGATTAAAAAAAATATGTGGTGCATCCCCTTTGCTATGAAACCCCGAAATAAGATCTGGTGTAACCAATTACCTTCAGAAGTCACATAATTAGTTAAATAAAGTCCACCTGTGTGCAATCTAAGTGTCACATGATATGTCACATGATCTCAGTATATATACACCTGTTCTGAAAGACCCCAGAGACTGCAACACCACTAAGCAAGCGACACCATGAACACCAAAGAGCTCTCCAAACAGGTCAGGGACAGAGTCTCTCCAAACAGGTCAGGGACAGAGTCTCTCCAAACAGGTCAGGGACAGAGTCTCTCCAAATAGGTCAGGGACAGAGTCTCTCCAAACAGGTCAGGGACAGAGTCTCTCCAAACAGGTCAGGGACAGAGTCTCTCCAAACAGGTCAGGGACAGAGTCTCTCCAAACAGGTCAGGGACAGAGTCTCTCCAAACAGGTCAGGGACAGAGTCTCTCCAAACAGGTCAGGGACAGAGTCTCTCCAAATAGGTTAAGGACAGAGTCTCTCCAAATAGGTCAGGGACAGAGTCTCTCCAAACAGGTCAGGGACAGAGTCTCTCCAAACAGGTCAGGGACAGAGTCTCTCCAAACAGGTCAGGGACAGAGTCTCTCCAAATAGGTCAGGGACAGAGTCTCTCCAAACAGGTCAGGGACAGAGTCTCTCCAAACAGGTCAGGGACAGAGTCTCTCCAAACAGGTCAGGGACAGAGTCTCTCCAAATAGGTCAGGGACAGAGTCTCTCCAAATAGGTCAGGGACAGAGTCTCTCCAAACAGGTCAGGGACAGAGTCTCTCCAAATAGGTCAGGGACAGAGTCTCTCCAAACAGGTCAGGGACAGAGTCTCTCCAAACAGGTCAGGGACAGAGTCTCTCCAAACAGGTCAGGGACAGAGTCTCTCCAAACAGGTCAGGGACAGAGTCTCTCCAAACAGGTCAGGGACAGAGTCTCTCCAAATAGGTCAGGGACAGAGTCTCTCCAAACAGGTCAGGGACAGAGTCTCTCCAAACAGGTCAGGGACAGAGTCTCTCCAAACAGGTCAGGGACAGAGTCTCTCCAAACAGGTCAGGGACAGAGTCTCTCCAAACAGGTCAGGGACAGAGTCTCTCCAAACAGGTCAGGGACAGAGTCTCTCCAAATAGGTCAGGGACAGAGTCTCTCCAAACAGGTCAGGGACAGAGTCTCTCCAAACAGGTCAGGGACAGAGTCTCTCCAAACAGGTCAGGGACAGAGTCTCTCCAAACAGGTCAGGGACAGAGTCTCTCCAAACAGGTCAGGGACAGAGTCTCTCCAAACAGGTCAGAAAAGAAGAGTGGCCAGAAAAAAGCCATTGCTTAAATAAAAAAATAAGCAAACACATTTGGTGTTCACCAAAAGGCATGTGGGAGACTCCCCAAACATATGGAAGAAGGTACTCTGGTCAGATGAGACTAAAATTGAGCTTTTTCGCCATCAAAGAAGACACTATGTCTTGCAATTAAACCCAACACCTCTCATCACCCCGAGAGCACCCTCCCTCCATGGTGGTGGCAGCGTCATGCTGTGGGGATGTTTTTCATCGGCAGGGACTGGAAAACTGTTCAGAATTGAAGGAATTTTGGATGGCACTAAATACATTGAAATTCTTGAGTGAAACCTGTTTCAGTCTTCCAGAGATTTGAGACTGGGACGGAGGTTCACCTTCCAGCAGGACAATAACACTAAGCATACTGCTAAAGCAACACTCGAGTGGTTTAAGGGGACACATTTAAATGTCAAAGTCCAGACCTCAATCCAGTTGAGAATATGTGCTATGACTTAAAGATTGCTGTACACCAGCAGGAACCCATCCAACTTTTTCAAGGAGCAGGAGCTGTTTTGCCTTGAATGGGCAAAAATCCCAGGTGGCTAGATGTGCCAAGCTTATAGAGACCCCAAGAGACTTGCAGCTGTAATTGCTGCAAAAGGTGGCTCTACAAAGTATTGACTTTGGGGGGGGTGAATAGTTATGCAGCGCTCAAGTTTTCAGTTTTTTTTGGTCTTATTTCTAGTTTGTTTCACAAGAAAAAATATGTTGCATCTTCAAAGTGGCAGGCATGTTGTATAAATCAAATGAAATCGTGCTTCTACATCTGCATTGCTTGCTGTTTGGGGTTTTAGGCTGGGTTTCTGTACAGTACTTTGAGATATCAGCTGATGTACGAAGGGCTATATAAATGAATTTGATTTGATTTGATTTGAAACAACCCCCCCCCCCCCCCCCCCCCCCCCCCCCCCCCCAAAAAAATACTATTTTATTTACAGGTTGAAAGGCAACAAAATAGGAAAAATGCCAAGGAGGGTGAATACTTCGCAAGGCACTGTACATCAACAAAATTGTATTTATACCGGTACATGTGTGCTTTAATATTGTTTTCTTTGGCAACTGTGATATTATATTATATTACATATTATATTATATTACATATTATATTATATTACATATTATATTACATATTATATTACATATTATATTATATTACATATTATATTATATTACATATTATATTACATATTATATTATATTACATATTATATTATATTACATATTATATTACCTATTATATTATATTACATATTATATTATATTACCTATTATATTATATTACATATTATATTATATTACATATTATATTATATTACATATTATATTATATTACTTATTATATTATATTACTTATTATATTATATTACCTATTATATTATATTACCTATTATATTATATTACATATTATATTATATTACTTATTATATTATATTACCTATTATATTATATTATATTATATTACATATTATATTATATTACATATTATATTATATTACATATTATATTATATTACTTATTATATTATATTACTTATTATATTATATTACCTATTATATTATATTATATTATATTACATATTATATTATATTGCATATTATATTATATTACTTATTATATTATATTACTTATTATATTATATTACTTATTATATTATATTACCTATTATATTATATTATATTATATTACATATTATATTATATTACATATTATATTATGTTACATGTTATATTATGTTACATATTTTATTATATTACATTTTATATGTTACATATTCTCTTTAGTAATACTACATAACATTGTCTGTGTGATGTCCCTGCTCTTACTACACCACAGGGAGATGTGTGTGTGTATGTGTCTGTGTCTGTGTCTGTGTCTGTGTGTGTTTAGTGGAGGGGAAAAACAGCTTTGACATGGAGATTAGAACAGGCATTGTTACAAGACATTGTCTCATAGGAACAAGGGAGAGTGGGGGGGGGACAAGGGTAACGGTGGGGGGGGACAAGGCAACGGGGGGGACAAGGCAACGGCAGGGGGGGGGACAAGGCAACAGGAGGGGGGACAAGGCAACGGGAGGGGGGGGCCAAGGCAACGGGGGGGGGGGACAAGGCAACGGGGAGGGGGGGGACAAGGCAACGGGAGGGGGAACAAGGCAACGGGAGGGGGGACAAGGCAACGGGAGGGGGGGGACAAGGCAACGGGAGGGGGGGACAAGGCAACGGGAGGGGGGGGGACAAGGCAACGGGAGGGGGGGGGAAAAGGCAACGGGAGGGGGGGGACAAGGCAACGGGAGGGGGGGGGACAAGGCAACGGGGGGGGCAAGGCAACGGGAGGGGGGGGGAGAGGAAGGATAGAAGGAGGGAGAGGGAAAGAGCAACGGAGGCATTTTTCAGGGATGGTCAGAGGGTGACAACATGAAGAATAAGTGGGCATGTTTTAGCGGTGTGTGTGTGTGTGTGTGTGTGTGTGTGTGTGTGTGTGTGTGTGTGTGTGTGTGAAGGGTGCAACGGAGAGCTTTAGAGAGGCTTCGTGTCAGGTTGGAAAGAAAGAGAGACGGACAAAAGAACAACGCAACAATTCAGCAATTCAGCAACACACACACACACACACACACACACACACACACACACACACAATGGGCATATGGTCAAACACACTCATACATCGAAGCATGCACACACATGTTGAGCAGACTAAGACTGTATTGTTGACTGAAAGCATTGCATTGCTCTATACCTAAATATAATCTAAATATATCTGAATAAATGTTACGAATAGTAACGTTGTAGTAACGTTGTAGTGACGTTGTAGTGACGTTGTAGTGACGTTGTAGTAACGTTGTAGTGATGTTGTAGTGACGTTGTAGTGACGTTGTAGTGACGTTGTAGTAACGTTGTAGTGACGTTGTAGTGACGTTGTAGTGACGTTGTAGTGATGTTATAGTTAACGTTGTAGTAACGTTGTAGTAACGTTGTAGTAACGTTGTAGTAACGTTGTAGTGACGTTGTAGTGACGTTGTAGTAACGTTGTAGTGACGTTGTAGTAACGTTGTAGTAACGTTGTAGTGACGTTGTAGTAACGTTGTAGTAACGTTGTAGTAACGTTGTAGTGACGTTGTAGTAACGTTGTAGTGATGTTATAGTTAACGCTGTAGTAACGTTGTAGTAACGTTGTAGTGACGTAGTGACGTTGTAGTGATGTTGTAGTGATGTTATAGTTAACGTTGTAGTAACGTTGTAGTAACGTTGTAGTGACGTTGTAGTGATGTTGTAGTGATGTTATAGTTAACGTTGTAGTGATGTTGTAGTGATGTTGTAGTTAACGTTGTAGTGACGTTGTAGTGATGTTATAGTTAATGTTGTAGTTAATGTTGTAGTGACGTTGTAGTGATGTTATAGTTAATGTTGTAGTTAATGTTGTAGTGACGTTGTAGTGATGTTATAGTTAACGTTGTAGTGACGTTTGTAGTGATGTTTATAGTTAACGTTGTAGTTGATGTTGTAGTGATGTTATAGTTAACGTTTGTAGTGACGTTGTAGTGATGTTATAGTTAACGTTGTAGTGACGTTGTAGTGATGTTATAGTTAACGTTGTAGTGACGTTGTAGTAACGTTGTAGTGATGTTGTAGTGATGTTGTAGTGATGTTATAGTTAACGTTGTAGTGACGTTGTAGTGATGTTATAGTTAACGTTGTAGTGACGTTGTAGTGACGTTGTAGTGATGTTGTAGTGATGTTGTAGTGATGTTATAGTTAACGTTGTAGTGACGTTGTAGTGATGTTATAGTTAACGTTGTAGTGACGTTGTAGTGACGTTGTAGTGACGTTGTAGTGATGTTGTAGTGATGTTATAGTTAACGTTGTAGTGATGTTGTAGTGATGTTATAGTTAACGTTGTAGTGACGTTGTAGTGACGTTGTAGTGATGTTGTAGTGATGTTATAGTTAACGTTGTAGTGACGTTGTAGTGATGTTATAGTTAACGTTGTAGTGACGTTGTAGTGACGTTGTAGTGACGTTGTAGTGATGTTGTAGTGATGTTGTAGTGATGTTATAGTTAACGTTGTAGTGATGTTGTAGTGATGTTATAGTTAACGTTGTAGTGACGTTGTAGTGACGTTGTAGTGATGTTGTAGTGATGTTGTAGTGATGTTATAGTTAACGTTGTAGTGACGTTGTAGTGATGTTATAGTTAACGTTGTAGTGACGTTGTAGTGACGTTGTAGTGACGTTGTAGTGATGTTATAGTTAACGTTGTAGTGCCGTTGTAGTGATGTTGTAGTGATGTTATAGTTAACGTTGTAGTGATGTTGTAGTGATGTTGTAGTGACGTTGTAGTGATGTTATAGTTAACGTTGTAGTGCCGTTGTAGTGATGTTGTAGTGATGTTATAGTTAACGTTGTAGTGATGTTGTAGTGATGTTATAGTTAACGTTGTAGTGACGTTGTAGTGATGTTGTAGTGATGTTGTAGTGACGTTGTAGTGATGTTATAGTTAACGTTGTAGTGACGTTGTAGTGACGTTGTAGTGACGTTGTAGTGACGTTGTAGTGATGTTATAGTTAACGTTGTAGTGCCGTTGTAGTGATGTTGTAGTGATGTTATAGTTAACGTTGTAGTGATGTTGTAGTGATGTTATAGTTAACGTTGTAGTGACGTTGTAGTGATGTTGTAGTGATGTTGTAGTGATGTTATAGTTAACGTTGTAGTGCCGTTGTAGTGATGTTGTAGTGATGTTATAGTTAACGTTGTAGTGATGTTGTAGTGATGTTATAGTTAACGTTGTAGTGACGTTGTAGTGACGTTGTAGTGATGTTGTAGTGACGTTATAGTTAACGTTGTAGTGACGTTGTAGTGATGTTGTAGTGATGTTATAGTTAACGTTGTAGTGACGTTGTAGTGATGTTGTAGTGATGTTATAGTTAACGTTGTAGTGACGTTGTAGTGATGTTGTAGTTAATGTTGTAGTGATGTTGTAGTGATGTTGTAGTGACGTTGTAGTTAATGTTGTAGTGACGTAGTGATGTTGTAGTGAAGTTGTAGTGACATTGTTGTGATGTTATAGTTAACGTTGTAGTGACGTTGTAGTTAATGTTGTAGTGACGTTGTAGTGACGTTGTAGTGATGTTGTAGTGATGTTGTAGTGACGTTGTAGTGACATTGTTGTGATGTTGTAGTGATGTTGTAGAGATGTTGTAGTGACGTTGTTGTTAATGTTGTAGTGATGTTGTAGTGACGTTGTAGATATGTTGTAGTGACGTTGTTAATGTTGTAGTGACGTTGTAGATATGTTGTAGTGACGTTGTAGTAATGTTGTAGTGACGTTGTAGTGATGTTGTAGTAATGTTGTAGTGACGTTGTAGAGATGTTGTAGTAACGTTGTAGTTTATGTTGTAGTGATGTAGTGACGTTGTAGTGACGTTGTAGTTAATGTTGTAGGGATGTTGTAGTAACATTGTGGTGATGTTGTAGTAACATTATATTGATGTTGTAGTGACAGACACTAGCAGACACTAGCAGGCCCTGACTTCCAGAAGCCTTTCCCACGGGACAGATACGACACACAGAGAAACCAATGACATTCCCATACACACACACACACAAGCATGCTGAAAACACACACAAACACACACACCAAACTAACCCCCACTAACCGCTGCTAACCCCTGCTAACCCCCTGCTGAAAACACACACAAACACACATACCAAACTAACCCCCACTAACCTATTACTCCACGATCAGCACAAACAAAAAAGACAGACAGATATAGAGACAGACAGATATAGAGACAGATATAGAGACAGACAGATATAGAGACAGACATAGAGACAGACAGATATAGAGACAGACAGATATAGAGACAGACAGATATAGATATAGAGACAGACAGATATAGAGACAGACAGATATAGAGACAGACAGATAAAGAGACAGACAGATATAGAGACAGACAGATATAGAGACAGATATAGAGACAGACAGATATAGAGACAGACAGATATAGAGACAGACAGATATAGAGACAGACAGATATAGAGACAGATATAGAGACAGACAGATATAGAGACAGACAGATAAAGAGACAGACAGATATAGAGACAGACAGATATAGACAGACAGATATAGAGACAGACAGATATAGAGACAGACAGATATAGAGACAGACAGATATAGAGACAGACAGATATAGAGACAGACAGATATAGAGACAGACAGATATAGAGACAGACAGATATAGAGACAGACAGATAAAGAGACAGACAGATATAGAGACAGATATAGAGACAGACAGATATAGAGACAGATATAGAGACAGACAGATATAGAGACAGACAGAGTGAAGGAGAGAGAAAACGGCTGAGCTCAGAGAATGCCAGGTGGAGTTTGTGATGAAAAGAGAGAGTGTCATCCCTATTGTGTTTCCCTGACAGGGTGTTTTCAGTGGAGGGAAGCCCTTAGGGGAGGTGTTAGGGGGAAACAAACACACACACACACACACACACACACAATACATTTAAATTCCACTTCCAAATGTTCCTAACTGAAAAGAGGAGAATTGTCTGTGATTTCAGTACACTTCCTGAATTGTCTGGAATTCACCCCGACCTGATTTACATCTCCCACAGAGAGAGACATCAGAAGGCTGTTGATGTTGATGGGACGTTTAGAGACATCAGAAGGATGTTGATGTTGATGGGACGTTTAGAGACATCAGAAGGATGTTGATGTTGATGGGACGTTTAGAGACATCAGAAGGATGTTGATGTTGATGGGGCGTTTAGAGACATCAGAAGGATGTTGATGGGGCGTTTAGAGACATCAGAAGGATGTTGATGGTGGGGGACGTTTAGAGACATCAGAAGGATGTTGATGGTGGGGGACGTTTAGAGACATCAGAAGGATGTTGATGGTGGGGGACGTTTAGAGACACCAGAAGGATGTTGATGTTAATGGAATGTTTAGAGACATCAGAAGGATGTTGATGGTGGGGGACGTTTAGAGACACCAGAAGGATGTTGATGTTAATGGAATGTTTAGAGACATCAGAAGGATGTTGATGGTGGGGGACGTTTAGAGACACCAGAAGGATGTTGATGGTGGGGGACGTTTAGAGACACCAGAAGGATGTTGATGGTGGGGGACGTTTAGAGACATCAGAAGGATGTTGATGGTACATTTAGAGACATCAGAAGGATGTTGATGGGATGTTTAGAGACACCAGAAGGATGTTGATGGGACGTTTAGAGACACCAGAAGGATGTTGATGGTGGGGGACATTTAGAGACATCAGAAGGATGTTGATGGGTCGTTTAGAGACATCAGAAGGATGCTGATGGTGGGGGACGTTTAGAGACATCAGAAGGATGTTGATGGTAGGGGGCGTTTAGAGACATCAGAAGGATGTTGATGGGACGTTTAGAGACATCAGAAGGATGTTGATGGGACGTTTAGAGACATCAGAAGGCTGTTGATGGGACGTTTAGAGACATCAGAAGGATGTTGATGGTGGGGGACGTTTAGAGACACCAGAAGGCTGTTGATGGTGGGGGACGTTTAGAGACATCAGAAGGATGTTGATGGTACATTTAGAGACATCAGAAGGATGTTGATGGGATGTTTAGAGACACCAGAAGGATGTTGATGGGACATTTAGAGACACCAGAAGGATGTTGATGGTGGGGGACGTTTAGAGACATCAGAAGGATGTTGATGGGACGTTTAGAGACATCAGAAGGATGTTGATGGTGGGGGACGTTTAGAGACATCAGAAGGATGTTGATGGTGGGGGACGTTTAGAGACACCAGAAGGATGTTGATGGTGGGGGACGTTTAGAGACATCAGAAGGATGTTGATGGGACGTTTAGAGACATCAGAAGGATGTTGATGGGACGTTTAGAGACATCAGAAGGCTGTTGATGGTACATTTAGAGACATCAGAAGGATGTTGATGGGATGTTTAGAGACATCAGAAGGATGTTGATGGGAGGTTTAGAGACATCAGAAGGATGTTGATGGTGGGGGACGTTTAGAGACATCAGAAGGCTGTTGATGGTGGGGGATGTTTATAGACACCAGAAGGATGTTGATGGGACGTTTAGAGACATCAGAAGGATGTTGATGGGACGTTTAGAGACATCAGAAGGATGTTGATGGGACGTTTAGAGACATCAGAAGGATGTTGATGGGACGTTTAGAGACATCAGAAGGATGTTGATGGGACGTTTAGAGACACCAGAAGGATGTTGATGTTGATGGAATGTTTAGAGACATCAGAAGGATGTTGATGGTGGGGGACGTTTAGAGACACCAGAAGGATGTTGATGGTGGGGGACGTTTAGAGACATCAGAAGGATGTTGATGTTGATGGGACGTTTAGAGACATCAGAAGGATGTTGATGTTGATGGGACGTTTAGAGACATCAGAAGGATGTTGATGTTGATGGGGCGTTTAGAGACATCAGAAGGATGTTGATGGGGCGTTTAGAGACATCAGAAGGATGTTGATGGTGGGGGACGTTTAGAGACATCAGAAGGATGTTGATGGTGGGGGACGTTTAGAGACATCAGAAGGATGTTGATGGTGGGGGACGTTTAGAGACACCAGAAGGATGTTGATGTTAATGGAATGTTTAGAGACATCAGAAGGATGTTGATGGGACGTTTAGAGACATCAGAAGGATGTTGATGGTGGGGGACGTTTAGAGACATCAGAAGGATGTTGATGGTGGGGGACGTTTAGAGACACCAGAAGGATGTTGATGGTGGGGGACGTTTAGAGACATCAGAAGGATGTTGATGGGACGTTTAGAGACATCAGAAGGATGTTGATGGGACGTTTAGAGACATCAGAAGGCTGTTGATGGTACATTTAGAGACATCAGAAGGATGTTGATGGGATGTTTAGAGACATCAGAAGGATGTTGATGGGAGGTTTAGAGACATCAGAAGGATGTTGATGGTGGGGGACGTTTAGAGACATCAGAAGGCTGTTGATGGTGGGGGATGTTTATAGACACCAGAAGGATGTTGATGGGACGTTTAGAGACATCAGAAGGATGTTGATGGGACGTTTAGAGACATCAGAAGGATGTTGATGGGACGTTTAGAGACATCAGAAGGATGTTGATGGGACGTTTAGAGACATCAGAAGGATGTTGATGGGACGTTTAGAGACACCAGAAGGATGTTGATGTTGATGGAATGTTTAGAGACATCAGAAGGATGTTGATGGTGGGGGACGTTTAGAGACACCAGAAGGATGTTGATGGTGGGGGACGTTTAGAGACATCAGAAGGATGTTGATGTTGATGGGACGTTTAGAGACATCAGAAGGATGTTGATGTTGATGGGACGTTTAGAGACATCAGAAGGATGTTGATGTTGATGGGGCGTTTAGAGACATCAGAAGGATGTTGATGGGGCGTTTAGAGACATCAGAAGGATGTTGATGGTGGGGGACGTTTAGAGACATCAGAAGGATGTTGATGGTGGGGGACGTTTAGAGACATCAGAAGGATGTTGATGGTGGGGGACGTTTAGAGACACCAGAAGGATGTTGATGTTAATGGAATGTTTAGAGACATCAGAAGGATGTTGATGGTGGGGGACGTTTAGAGACACCAGAAGGATGTTGATGGTGGGGGACGTTTAGAGACACCAGAAGGATGTTGATGGTGGGGGACGTTTAGAGACATCAGAAGGATGTTGATGGTACATTTAGAGACATCAGAAGGATGTTGATGGGATGTTTAGAGACACCAGAAGGATGTTGATGGGACGTTTAGAGACACCAGAAGGATGTTGATGGTGGGGGACATTTAGAGACATCAGAAGGATGTTGATGGGTCGTTTAGAGACATCAGAAGGATGCTGATGGTGGGGGACGTTTAGAGACATCAGAAGGATGTTGATGGTCGGGGGCGTTTAGAGACATCAGAAGGATGTTGATGGGACGTTTAGAGACATCAGAAGGATGTTGATGGGACGTTTAGAGACATCAGAAGGCTGTTGATGGGACGTTTAGAGACATCAGAAGGATGTTGATGGTGGGGGACGTTTAGAGACACCAGAAGGCTGTTGATGGTGGGGGACGTTTAGAGACATCAGAAGGATGTTGATGGTACATTTAGAGACATCAGAAGGATGTTGATGGGATGTTTAGAGACACCAGAAGGATGTTGATGGGACATTTAGAGACACCAGAAGGATGTTGATGGTGGGGGACGTTTAGAGACATCAGAAGGATGTTGATGGGACGTTTAGAGACATCAGAAGGATGTTGATGGTGGGGGACGTTTAGAGACATCAGAAGGATGTTGATGGTGGGGGACGTTTAGAGACACCAGAAGGATGTTGATGGTGGGGGACGTTTAGAGACATCAGAAGGATGTTGATGGGACGTTTAGAGACATCAGAAGGATGTTGATGGGACGTTTAGAGACATCAGAAGGCTGTTGATGGTACATTTAGAGACATCAGAAGGATGTTGATGGGATGTTTAGAGACATCAGAAGGATGTTGATGGGAGGTTTAGAGACATCAGAAGGATGTTGATGGTGGGGGACGTTTAGAGACATCAGAAGGCTGTTGATGGTGGGGGATGTTTATAGACACCAGAAGGATGTTGATGGGACGTTTAGAGACATCAGAAGGATGTTGATGGGACGTTTAGAGACATCAGAAGGATGTTGATGGGACGTTTAGAGACACCAGAAGGATGTTGATGTTGATGGAATGTTTAGAGACATCAGAAGGATGTTGATGGTGGGGGACGTTTAGAGACACCAGAAGGATGTTGATGGTGGGGGACGTTTAGAGACATCAGAAGGATGTTGATGTTAATGGAATGTTTAGAGACATCAGAAGGATGTTGATGGTGGGGGACGTTTAGAGACATCAGAAGGATGTTGATGGTGGGGGACGTTTAGAGACACCAGAAATTTGCTTCTCTGTATACATCAATGAGGTCGCTCTTGCTGCTGGTGAGTCCCTGATCCACCTCTACGCAGACGACACCATTCTGTATACTTCCGGCCCTTCTTTGGACACTGTGTTAACAACCCTCCAGGCAAGCTTCAATGCCATACAACTCTCCTTCCGTGGCCTCCAATTGCTCTTAAATACAAGTAAAACTAAATGCATGCTCTTCAACCGATCGCTACCTGCACCTACCCGCCTGTCCAACATCACTACTCTGGACGGCTCTGACTTAGAATACGTGGACAACTACAAATACTTAGGTGTCTGGTTAGACTGTAAACTCTCCTTCCAGAAGGATGTTGATGGTGGGGGACGTTTAGAGACATCAGAAGGATGTTGATGGTGGGGACGTTTAGAGACACCAGAAGGCTGTTGATGGGACATTTAGAGACATCAGAAGGATGTTGATGGGACGTCTAGAGACACCAGAAGGATGTTGATGGGACATTTAGAGACATCAGAAGGATGTTGATGTTGATGGGACATTTAGAGACATCAGAAGGATGTTGATGGTGGGGGACATTTAGAGACATCAGAAGGATGTTGATGTTTAGAGACATCAGAAGGATGTTGATGGGACGTTTAGAGACATCAGAAGGATGTTGTTGGGACGTTTAGAGACATCAGAAGGATGTTGATGGGACGTTTAGAGACATCAGAAGGATGTTGATGGATGTTTAGAGACATCAGAAGGATGTTGATGGGACGTTTAGAGACATCAGAAGGATGTTGATGTTGATGGGATGTTTAGAGACATCAGAAGGATGTTGATGTTGATGGTACATTTAGAGACATCAGAAGGATGTTGATGGGACGTTTAGATTGGAAATACTAACCTCCATCTTCAGATTATCATTTTATTTGATGCTATTTTATTTAAATTACTTTGATTGGGATCAGATTTTTAACAGCATTTATAAAATAATTACATTTCAATAGATATTCTAGGTAATTCAGTGAAGGGTAAATTTCTATCAAATGGAACTCTTCATTATTCACTCTGTCTAGTAGCTACCAGACTCTAGTATGTCTTCTGAGTTGGGGGGGGGGGGGGGGTGTGTGGAGTCAGAAGGGGGTATCTTGGCTATAACGAGGGTGTAATTAGAGTTAACTTCTCGTCACTACAGAGATCTAACAAGCTCTCAAACAAGGTCTTAATTACACTTCCTCAACATATACCACACTGTGTGTGTGTGTGTGTGTGTGTGTGTGTGTGTGTGTGTGTGTGTGTGTGTGTGTGTGTGTGTGTGTGTGTGTGGAGTCAGAAGGGGGTATAATTACACTTCCTCAACATATACCACTCACAAACCCAGACGTCTCATCACAGAGATGATGGGTCAGGTCAAAACGACAATCGCTTTCACTATGTAATTAGTGTGTGTGTGTGTCTCTATAGAAACATTTCACTGGTGACCTACCCCCCCCTCCCCTCCCCCACACACACCAGTGTCACCAATGTTTCCATAGCTACGGCTGACAGTGACGACTTGTGAGAATTAACAACCTTTGCATCATCGAATCAGTTGTTTTTTATTATTTATTTTTTTGTGAGAAGGTTTCAAAGTTCACAGTTAGCCATTGTTATGTAAATGTAAAGGGTTGAAAAGCACCAGTGGCCTTGCTTTGGCCCCAAGTGAGAGCAGGTATGTCGGAGCCATGACCCAGTGAGGGTTGCCTAGTGGTTAGAGCGTTGGACTAGTAACCGGAAGGTTGCAAGTTCAAACCCCTGAGCTGACAAGGTACAAATCTGTCGTTCTGCCCCTGAACAGGCAGTTAACCTACTGTTCCTAGTCCGTCATTGAAAATAAGAATGTGTTCTTAACTGACTTGCCTGGTTAAATAAAGTTTTTTAAAAGACCCGAAGCTAGACCCAGGAGATGAGATGGAACCTAGAAAATTGAGCGTTTTGGGTAAAACACCTGCCTGGATGAATCCTGGATGGAAATGTGTCGTCTGTGTGTGTGTGTTTTTGTGTAACTGTGTGTGTTCAGGCGTGTGTAAGAACAGTCAGTATAACCCACTTCCCACAGTAACAATCACCTATTCCCAGAGCCTCCCTCTCTATTCAAACCCAATTAGGTGGTAATTTATGCCTAATTCCCCCACAACAACTAGCTGATCCCCCCCCCCCCCCCCCAACACATACTGACTATTGTTCTCATGGAGCGAGGGGGGGGTCAGAGGGAGAGAGAAAGAGAGAGGGAGAAAGAGTCAGAGAGAGAGAGAGAGAGAGGAAGAAAGAGTCAGAGAGAGAGAGAGGGAGAAAGAGTCAGAGAGAGAGCGAGAGGAAGAAAGAGTCAGAGAGAGAGAGGGAGAAAGAGTCAGAGAGAGAGAGAGATGCCCATATTAGAGAGACATATTTCCCTCAGATTACACAGATCCACAAAGAATTCAAAAACAAACCTGATTTTGATAAACTCTCATATCTACTGTGTGAAATACCACAGTGTGCCATCACAGCAGCAAGATTTGTGACCTGTTGCCACGAGAAAAGGGCAACCAGTGAAGAACAAACACCATTGTAAATACAACCCATATTTATGCTTATTTATTTTCCCTTGTGTTCTTTAACCATTTGTACATTGTTAAAACACTGTATATATATATATATATAATATGACAATAAAGCCCTTGAATTGAATTGAATTGAATTGAATTGAATAGATAGAGAGAGAGAGAGAGAGAGAGAGAGAGAGAGAGAGAGAGAGAGAGAGAGAGAGAGAGAGAGAGAGAGAGAGAGAGAGAGAGAGAGAGGAGAGAGAGAGAGAGAGAGAGAGAGAGAGAGAGAGAGAGAGAGAGAGAGGAGAGAGAGAGAGAGAGAGAGAGAGAGAGAGAGAGAGAGACGTCAAGACAGAGGAGAAGAGAGAGAGACGTCAAGACAGAGTAGGAGAGAGAGAGACGTCAAGACAGAGGAGGAGAGAGAGAGACGTCAAGACAGAGGAGGAGAGAGAGAGACGTCAAGACAGAGGAGGAGAGAGAGAGACGTCAAGACAGAGTAGGAGAGAGAGAGACGTCAAGACAGAGTATCAGAGAGAGAGACGTCAAGACAGAGGAGAAGAGAGAGAGACGTCAAGACAGAGGAGAAGAGAGAGAGACGTCAAGACAGAGTAGGAGAGAGAGAGACGTCAAGACAGAGTAGGAGAGAGAGAGACGTCAAGACAGAGTAGGAGAGAGAGAGACGTCAAGACAGAGTAGGAGAGAGAGAGACGTCAAGACAGAGTAGGAGAGAGAGAGACGTCAAGACAGAGTAGGAGAGAGACAATGAGACTATGTACAGACTCAGTGAGCATAGCCTTGCTATTGAGAAAGGCCGCCGTAGGCAGACATGGCTCTCAAGAGAAGACAGGCTATGTGCTCACTGCCCACAAAATGAGGTGGAAACTGAGCTGCACTTCCTAACCTCCTGCCCAATGTATGACCATATTAGAGAGACATATTTCCCTCAGATTACACAGATCCACAAAGAATTCGAAAACAAATCCAATTTTGAAAAACTCCCATATCTACTGGGTGAAATTCCACAGTGTGCCATCACAGCAGCAAGATTTGTGACCTGTTGCCACGAGAAAAGGGCAACCAGTGAAGAACAAACACCATTGTAAATACAACCCATATTTATGCTTATTTATTTTATCTTGTGTCCTTTAACCATTTGTACATTGTTAAAACACTGTATATATATATATATATATAATATGACATTTGTAATGTCTTTACTGTTTTGAAACTTCTGTATGTGTAATGTTTACTGTTAATTTTTGTTGTTTTTCACTTTATATATTCACTTTGTATGTTGTCTACCTCACTTGCTTTGGCAATGTTAACACATGTTTCCCATGCCAATAAAGCCCTTGAATTGAATTGAATTGAATTGAGAGAGAGACGTCAAGACAGAGTAGGAGAGAGAGAGACGTCAAGACAGAGTAGGAGAGAGAGAGATTTAAAGACAGAGACAGACAGACAGAGAGAGAGAGAGACGTAAAGACAGAGTAGGAGAGAGAGAGAGACAGAAAAAAAGAGAGAGACAGAGAGACTCAGACAGAGAGAGAGAGAGATGTAAAGACAAAGTAGGAGAGAGAGAGAGACAGAGAGACCTGACCCTGATTTGAGGTACAGTATGTTAATGACGTTGGCAACGAATGCCATGACACCATTAGACAGGACAATGCAAAAGGACACACACATACATGACATAGTTAGGCTGTGATCTAGACAGGTTCCTGGCAGAAAGTGGCCAACCAGAAAGTGACATTTCTAGATCAAGGGAAAAACTTGCTGCAGCGTTACTTTCACTATGTCCACTTCCTGGTACAGAAGCGCCGCTAAGTTCATCTAGAAAAACCTACAGACAGCTCAGAATAAAATGTCAAGGGTCATAGTTCATCAATAACCTACAGACAGCTCAGAATAAAATGTCAAGGGTCATAGTTCATCAATAACCTACAGGCAGCTCAGAATAAAATGTCAAGGGTCATAGTTCATCAATAACCTACAGACAGCTCAGAATAAAATGTCAAGGGTCATAGTTCATCAATAACCTACAGACAGCTCAGAATAAAAATGTCAAGGGTCATAGTTCATCAATAACCTACAGACAGCTCAGAATAAAATGTCAAGGGTCATAGTTCATCAATAACCTACAGACAGCTCAGAATAAAATGTCAAGGGTCAGAGTTCATCAATAACCTACAGACAGCTCTGAATAAAATGTCAAGGGTCATAGTTCATCAAGAGGAAACTACAGACAGCTCAGAATAAAATGTCAAGGGTCATAGTTCATCAAGAGGAAACTACAGACAGCTCAGAATAAAATGTCAAGGGTCATAGTTCATCAAGAGGAAACTACAGACAGCTCAGAATAAAACGTCAAGGGTCATTCTGCATCTTATCCCTCAGGTTCTTGTTGGTCCTTCTCAGCTCAGCTACTACTACTACTATGAGTTGATAAAGGGGTCAATGAGCTGAAGTTGGGATTGGCCCATAAAACAGAGTATGGTACAGTCCCCCAGTATCTAAAGATGTATAACAGTACTGTTAGGGACTTCCATTCTTACGCCACTGAGA
Organism: Oncorhynchus kisutch; assembly: GCF_002021735.2. Classification (NCBI taxonomy): domain Eukaryota; kingdom Metazoa; phylum Chordata; class Actinopteri; order Salmoniformes; family Salmonidae; genus Oncorhynchus; species Oncorhynchus kisutch. Next base: position 6,257,341 of record NC_034187.2, read on the forward strand.
GACACTGAGAGACACCGAGAGACACTGAGAGACACTGATCGACACTGAGAGACACTGAGAGATAGTGAGAGACAGTGAGAGACACTGATAGACACTGAGCGACACTGGGAGACACTGAGAGACACTGAGAGACAGTGAGAGACACTGATAGACACTGAGCGACACTGAGAGACACTGAGAGACATTGAGAGACACTGAGAGACAGTGAGAGACAGTGAGAGACACTGAGAGACACTGGAGACACTGAGCAACAGTGAGAGACAGTGAGACACTGAGAGACACTGAGAGACACTGAGAGACAGTGAGAGACACTGGGAGACACTGAGAGACACTGAGAGACACCGAGAGACACCGAGAGACAGTGAGAGACAGTGAGAGACACTGAGAGACACTGATCGACACTGAGAGATAGTGAGAGACAGTGAGAGACACTGATAGACACTGAGAGACACTGAGCGACACTGGGAGACACTGAGAGACACTGAGAGACAGTGAGAGACACTGATAGACACTGAGCGACACTGAGAGACAGTGAGAGACAGTGAGAGACACTGAGAGACACTGGGAGACACTGAGCGACAGTGAGAGACAGTGAGACACTGAGAGACACTGAGAGACAGTGAGAGACACTGGAGACACTGAGAGACACAGAGAACCGAGAGACACCGAGAGACAGTGAGAGACAGTGAGAGACACTGAGAGACAGTGAGAGACAGTGAGAGACAGGAAAGACAGTGGAGAGACACTGAGAGACAGTGAGACACTGAGAGACACTGAGAGACACTTGAGAGACAGTGCCACAGATTTTGTGCCATGTCGATTTAAGAGCTGGCCAGAACACGTTTTTAT
>NC_034187.2:6265689-6275689 GCF_002021735.2 Oncorhynchus kisutch
ATGGTATATATAATGGTATATATAATGATATATATAATGGTATATATAATGATATATATAATGATATATATAATGGTATATATAATGATATATATAATGGTATATATATGGTATATATAATGATATATATAATGATATATATAATGATATATATAATGATATATATAATGGTATATATAATGATATATATAATGGTATATATAATGGTATATATAATGATATATATAATGGTATATATAATGGTATATATAATATAGAGGGGAGGGACAGAGGGAGAGAGAGAAAGAGGGGAGGGAGGGAGAGAGAGAGAGGGGAGGGAGGGAGAGAGAGAGAGGGGAGGGAGAAGGGAGGGAGAGAGAGAGGGGAGGGAGAGGGGAGGGAGAGAGAGAGACAGAAAGAGAGACGAGAGAGAGACGGAGAGAGAGAGACAGAAAGAGAGACGGAGAGAGAGAGAGAGAGAGACAGAGTGAGAGAGACAGAGTGAGACAGAGAGAGAGAGAGAGAGAGAGAGAGAGAGAGAGAGAGAGAGAGAGAGGGATAAGGTCATCCTACCTGTTCTAATAAATGTCAGAGGAGAAGACAGGTGAGCCGTACCTTGACGTCTGAGAAGAACGTCTTGAGCATGTTGGATGAAGGGTATCTGCTGTAGAAGAACATGAGCTTGGCTTTCTTCAGATGGTTGGGAGACAAGCCCTCCTGGATCTGACATGGCCTCAGTCAAGGAAGTTATCACAACTATCTGTTTATCTACAGGAACTTAGTATATCACAGCTATCTACAGGAACTTAGTATATCACAGCTATCTGTTTATCTACAGGAACTTAGTATATCACAGCTATCTGTTTATCTACAGGAACTTAGTATATCACAACTATCTGTTTATCTACAGGAACTTAGTATATCACAGCTATCTGTTTATCTACAGGAACTTAGTATATCACAGCTATCTGTTTATCTACAGGAACTTAGTATATCACAGCTATATGTTTATCTACAGGAACTTAGTATATCACAGCTATCTGTTTATCTACAGGAACTTAGTATATCAGAGCTATCTGTTTATCTACAGGAACTTAGTATATCAGAGCTATCTGTTTATCTACAGGAACTTAGTATATCAGAGCTATCTGTTTATCTACAGGAACTTAGTATATCAGAGCTATCTGTTTATCTACAGGAACTTAGTATATCACAGCTATCTACAGGAACTTAGTATATCACAGCTATCTGTTTATCTACAGGAACTTAGTATATCACAGCTATCTACAGAAACTTTGTATATCACAGCTATCTGTTTAGCTACAGGAACTTAGTATATCGCAGCTATCTGTTTATCTACAGGAACTTAGTATATCAGAGCTATCTGTTTATCTACAGGAACTTAGTATATCACAGCTATCTGTTTATCTACAGGAACTTAGTATATCACAGCTATCTGTTTATCTACAGGAACTTAGTATATCACAGCTATCTGTTTATCTACAGGAACTTAGTATATCACAGCTATCTGTTTATCTACAGGAACTTAGTATATCACAGCTATCTGTTTATTGAACCTGATGCATTTCAACAGTAACAATTCATAGGTTGTTGTTTCATTGTTTTTAATTGAAAGCTGTAAATATCATCACATACAAACACTTACACACAGACACACACACACGTAATTTGTGCCTGCGTGTGTGTGTGTGTGTGTGTGTGTGTGTGCCGCAGCACAGATGTGCCCTCTTCTCTCTCAGCGAGCGGCGTGATGCCATTAACAGTTCTATAATCTATCAGACATGAGGAGCCATGGGAGACCAATCAATAGAGGCCCGCAAGGTCAATTAACACCCCCCCCCATGCCACCCCCTACAGAGGGCCTACCCCCCCTGCCACCCCCTACAGAGGGCCTACCCCCCCGCCACCCCCTACAGAGGGCCTACCCCCCCAACACCCCCTACAGAAGGCCTACCCCCCCGCCACCCCCTACAGAGGGCCTACCCCCCCAACACCCCCTACAGAAGGCCTACCCCCCCCGCCACCCCCTACAGAGGGCCTACCCATGCCACCCCCTACAGAGGGCCTACCCCCCCGCCACCCCCTACAGAGGGCCTACCCCCTCTGCCACCCCCTACAGAGGGCCTACCCCCCCAACACCCCCTACAGAGGGCCTACCCCCCCCCCATGCCACCCCCTACAGAGGGCCTACCCCCCCCCGCCACCCCCTACAGAGGGCCTACCACCCCCGCCACCCACTACAGAGGGCCCGCCCCCCCCCCTGCCACCCCCTACAGAGGGCCTACCCCCACATGCCACCCCCTACAGAGGGCCTACCCGCTACCCCCTACAGAGGGACTACCCCCCCCCCCCGCCACCCCCTACAGAGGGCCTACCCCCCGCCACCCCCTACAGAGGGCCCACCCCCCTGCCACCCCCTACAGAGGGCCTACCCCCCCCCCATGCCACCCCCTACAGAGGGCCTACCCATGCCACCCCCTACAGAGGGCCTAACCCCCCCCCCCCCCAGAGGAATAGAAACAGGAAGAGGGAGGACAGACAGTCAGCTCCGGGGGACATTTGAAGAACCCCACTCTGCCACTGTGTACTCTCTGTTTAGGGCCAAATAGCATTCTAGTTTGCTCTGTTTTTTTGTTAATTCTTTCCAATATGTCAAGTAATTATCTTTCTGTTTTCTCATGATTTGGTTCAGTCTCTCTCTCCAACTGGCCCCCTCTCCTCTCTCTAGCTGTCCTCCTCTCTTTCTCTGTCTGTCTGTCTGTGACCCTCCCTCCCTCCCTCCCTCCCTCCCCCTCTAGCTGGCCCCCTCTCTCCCTTCCCCCTTTCATCCCTAGTCAGCGTTTTCAGCTGAGGTTAGAGATGCAGGGAGAGGAGGGCGAAGGGAGAGAGGGGGAAGGGAGGGGGTTCGTTCAGCAGCATGATTTGTGACCTGTTGCCACAAGAAAAGGGCAACCAGTGAAAAACAAACACCATTGTAAATACAACCCATATTTATGCTTATTTATTTTCCCCTTTGCACTTTAACTATTTGCACATCGTTACAACACTGTATATAGACATAATATGACATTTGTAATGTCTTTATTCATTTGGAACGTAAGTGTAATGTTGGAGTGTAATGTTTACTGTTCATTTTCATTATTTGTCTCACTTTTGTTTATTATCTATTTCACTTGCTTTGGCAATGTTAACATAGGACCAGCTAGAGAGAGAGGAGGAGAGGGGGCCAGCTAGAGAGAGAGGAGGATAGGGGGCCAGCTAGAGAGAGAGAAGGAGAGGGGGCCAGCTAGAGAGAGAGGAGGAGAGGGGCCAGCTAGAGAGAGAGGAGGAGAGGGGGCCAGCTAGAGAGAGAGGAGGAGAGGGACCAGCTAGAGAGAGGAGTGGGGGCCAGCTAGAGAGGATGAGTGGGGACCAGCTAGAGAAAGGAGGAGTGGGGGCCAGATAGAGAGGAGGTTGAGTGGGGGCCAGCTAGAGAGAGAGGAGGAGAGGGACCAGCTAGAGAGGAGGAGTGGGGGCCAGCTAGAGAGGAGGAGGAGAAGGGGGCCAGCGAGAGAGGAGGAGTGGGGGCCAGCTAGAGAGAGAGGAGGAGTGGGGGCCAGCTAGAGAGGAGGAGGAGTGGGGGCCAGCTAGAGAGAGAGAGGAGTGTTGGCCAACTAGAGAGGAGGAGTGGGGGCCAGCTAGAGAGGTGGATGAGTGGGGGCCAGCTAGAGAGAGACGAGGAGAGGGGGCCAGCTAGAGAGGAGGATGAGTGGGGGACAGCTAGAGAGAGAGGAGGAGAGGGGGCCAGCTAGAGAGAGGAGGATGAGTGGGGGCCAGCTAGAGAGAGAGGAGGAGAGTTGGCCAGCTAGAGAGGAGGATGAGTGGGGGCCAGCTAGAGAGGAGGATGAGTGGGGGCCAGCTAGAGAGGAGGATGAGTGGGGGCCAGCTAGAGAGGATGAGTGGGGGCCAGCTAGAGAGGATGAGTGGGGGCAGCTAGAGAGGAGGATGAGTGGGGGCCAGCTAGAGAGGAGGATGAGTGGGGGCCAGCTAGAGAGGATGAGTGGGCTTGGGCTTACATGGGCTTGCTCCTACCTATCTCTCTGATTTGGTCCTGCCGTACATACCTATACGTACGCTACGGTCACAAGACGCAGGCCTCCTAATTGTCCCTAGAATTTCTAAGCAAACAGCTGGAGGCAGGGCTTTCTCCTATAGAGCTCCATTTTTATGGAACGGTCTGCCTACCCATGTCAGAGACGCAAACTCGGTCTCAACCTTTAAGTCTTTACTGAAGACTCATCTCTTCAGTGGGTCATATGATTGAGTGTAGTCTGGCCCAGGAGTGGGAAGGTGAACGGAAAGGCTCTGGAGCAACGAACCGCCCTTGCTGTCTCTGCCTGGCCGGTTCCCCTCTTTCCACTGGGATTCTCTGCCTCTAACCCTATTACAGGGGCTGAGTCACTGGCTTGCTGGGGCTCTCTCATGCCGTCCCTGGAGGGGGTGCGTCACCTGAGTGGGTTGATTCACTGTTGTGGTCATCCTGTCTGGGTTGGCGCCCCCCCCCCCCTTGGGTTGTGCCGTGGCGGAGATCTTTGTGGGCTATACTCAGCCTTGTCTCAGGATGGTAAGTTGGTGGTTGAAGATATCCCTCTAGTGGTGTGGGGGCTGTGCTTTGGCAAAGTGGGTGGGGTTATATCCTTCCTGTTTGGCCCTGTCCGGGGGTGTCCTCGGATGGGGCCACAGTGTCTCCTGACCCCTCCTGTCTCAGCCTCCAGTATTTATGCTGCAGTAGTTTATGTGTTGGGGGGCTGGGGTCAGTTTGTTATATCTGGAGTACTTCTCCTGTCCTATTCGGTGTCCTGTGTGAATCTAAGTGTGCGTTCTCTAATTCTCTCCTTCTCTCTTTCTTTGTCTCTCTCGGAGGACCTGAGCCCTAGGACCATGCCCCAGGACTACCTGACATGATGACTCCTTGCTGTCCCCAGTCCACCTGGCCATGCTGCTGTTCCAGTTTCAACTGACCTGAGCCCTAGGACCATGCCCCAGGACTACCTGACATGATGACTCCTTGCTGTCCCCAGTCTACCTGGCCATGCTGCTGCTCCAGTTTCAACTTCCACCTGACTGTGCTGCTGCTCTAGTTTCAACTGTTCTGCCTTATTATTATTCGACCATGCTGGTCATTTATGAACATTGAACATCTTGACCATGTTCTGTTATAATCTCCACCCGGCACAGCCAGAAGAGGACTGGCCACCCCACATAGCCTGGTTCCTCTCTAGGTTTCTTCCTAGGTATTGGCCTTTCTAGGGAGTTTTTCCTAGCCACCGTGCTTCTACACCTGCATTGCTTGCTGTTTGGGGTTTTAGGCTGGGTTTCTGTACAGCACTTTGAGATATCAGCTGATGTACGAAGGGCTATATAAATAAATTTGATTTGATTTGATTTGATGAGTGGGGGCCAGCTAGAGAGGAGGAGTGGGGGCCAGCTAGAGAGGAGGAGTGGGGGCCAGCTAGAGAGGAGGAGTGGGGGCCAGCTAGAGAGGAGGAGTGGGGGCCAGCTAGAGAGGAGGAGTGGGGGCCAGCTAGAGAGGAGGAGTGGGGGCCAGCTAGAGAGGAGGATGAGTGGGGGCCAGCTAGAGAGGAGGATGAGTGGGGGCCAGCTAGAGAGAGGAGGAGTGGGGGCCAACTAGAGAGGAGGAGGAGTGGGGGCCAGCTAGAGAGAGGAGGAGTGGGGGCCAACTAGAGAGGAGGAGGAGTGGGGGCCAGCTAGAGAGGAGGATGAGTGGGGGCCAGCTAGAGAGGAGGATGAGTGGGGGCCAGCTAGAGAGGAGGATGAGTGGGGGCCAGCTAGAGAGGAGGATGAGTGGGGGCCAGCTAGAGAGGAGGATGAGTGGGGGCAGCTAGAGAGGAGGAGTGGGGGCCAGCTAGAGAGGAGGATGAGTGGGGGCCAGCTAGAGAGGATGAGTGGGGGCAGCTAGAGAGGAGTGGGGGCCAGCTAGAGAGGAGGATGAGTGGGGGCCAGCTAGAGAGGATGAGTGGGGGCCAGCTAGAGAGAATGAGTGGGGGCCAGCTAGAGAGGATGAGTGGGGGCCAGCTAGAGAGGAGGATGAGTGGGGGCCAGCTAGAGAGGAGGAGTGGGGGCCAGCTAGAGAGGAGGATGAGTGGGGGCCAACTAGAGAGGAGGAGTGGGGGCCAGCTAGAGAGGATGAGTGGGGGCCAGCTAGAGAGGATGAGTGGGGGCCAGCTAGAGAGGATGAGTGGGGGCCAGCTAGAGAGGATGAGTGGGGGCCAGCTAGAGAGGAGGAGTGGGGGCCAGCTAGAGAGGATGAGTGGGGGCCAGCTAGAGAGGATGAGTGGGGGCCAGCTAGAGAGGAGGAGTGGGGGCCAGCTAGAGAGGATGAGTGGGGGCCAGCTAGAGAGGAGGAGGAGTGGGGGCAGCTAGAGAGGAGGAGTGGGGGCCAGCTAGAGAGGAGGATGAGTGGGGGCCAGCTAGAGAGAGGAGTGGGGGCCAGCTAGAGAGGAGTATGAGTGGGGGCCAGCTAGAGAGGATGAGTGGGGGCCAGCTAGAGAGGATGAGTGGGGGCCAGCTAGAGAGGATGAGTGGGGGCCAGCTAGAGAGGATGAGTGGGGGCCAGCTAGAGAGGAGGATGAGTGGGGGCCAGCTAGAGAGAGGAGGAGTGGGGGCCAACTAGAGAGGAGGAGGAGTGGGGGCCAGCTAGAGAGGAGGAGTGGGGGCCAGCTAGAGAGGATGAGTGGGGGCCAGCTAGAGAGGAGGATGAGTGGGGGCCAGCTAGAGAGGGGGATGAGTGGGGGCCAGCTAGAGAGGAGGATGAGTGGGGGCCAGCTGATAGAGGATGAGTGGGGGCCAGCTAGAGAGGAGGATGAGTGGGGGCCAGCTAGAGAGGAGGATGAGTGGGGGCCAGCTAGAGAGGATGAGTGGGGGCCAGCTAGAGAGGATGAGTGGGGGCAGCTAGAGAGGAGGATGAGTGGGGGCCAGCTAGAGAGGAGGAGTGGGGGCCAGCTAGAGAGGAGGAGTGGGGGCCAGCTAGAGAGGATGAGTGGGGGCAGCTAGAGAGGATGAGTGGGGCCAGCTAGAGAGGATGAGTGGGGCCAGCTAGAGAGGAGGATGAGTTGGGGCCAGCTAGAGAGAGGAGGAGTGGGGGCCAACTAGAGAGGAGGAGGAGTGGGGCCAGCTAGAGAGGAGGAGTGGGGGCCAGCTAGAGAGGATGAGTGGGGGCCAGCTAGAGAGGAGGATGAGTGGGGGCCAGCTAGAGAGGGGGATGAGTGGGGGCCAGCTAGAGAGGAGGATGAGTGGGGGCCAGCTAGAGAGGAGGATGAGTGGGGGCCAGCTAGAGAGGAGGATGAGTGGGGGCCAGCTAGAGAGGAGGATGAGTGGGGGCCAGCTAGAGAGGAGGATGAGTGGGGGCCAGCTAGAGAGGAGGATGAGTGGGGGCCAGCTAGAGAGGAGGAGTGGGGGCCAGCTAGAGAGGAGTAGTCGGGGCCAGCTAGAGAGGAGGAGTGGGGGCCAGCTAGAGAGGAGGAGTGGGGGCCAGCTAGAGAGGAGGAGTGGGGACCAGCTAGAGAGGAGGAGTGGGACCAGCTAGAGAGGAGGAGTGGGGGCCAGCTAGAGAGGAGGATGAGTGGGGGCCAGCTAGAGAGGAGGATGAGTGGGGCCAGCTAGAGAGGAGGATGAGTGGGGGCCAGCTAGAGAGGAGGATGAGTGGGGGCCAGCTAGAGAGGATGAGTGGGGGCCAGCTAGAGAGGAGGAGTGGGGGCCAGCTAGAGAGGAGGAGTGGGGGCCAGCTAGAGAGGAGGAGTGGGGGCCAGCTAGAGAGGAGGAGTGGGGGCCAGCTAGAGAGGAGGAGTGGGGGCCAGCTAGAGAGGATGAGGAGTGGGGGCCAGCTAGAGAGGATGAGTGGGGGCCAGCTAGAGGATGAGTGGGAGCTAGAGAGATATTTAATCTACATGTAACTGTTTTACGTGCTAGTCATTTAACAGATGCTCCAGGGAGACTTACAGGAGGTTGAGTGCCTTGCTCAAGGGGCCATCAACAGATTTTTCACCAAGTCGGGGATTGGAACCGATGACTTTTCAGTTACTAACCCAACACTAAGGCTACCTATCGCTCTGTATTCTGGCCTGTGGAAAACACAGCAGTCATTAGGTCAGGAGCGTGTGTGTGTGTGTTTGTGTGTGTGTGTGTGTTCAGGTAAATACCACATTGACCATGGCTGAGTCATATGTTTCCTAATACAGGGACTACTCTTCTGAGAAACCAGAGTGCACGCACACACACACACACGCACGCACGCACACACACGCGCGCGCCATCGGCCTGTTGAGAGAGAGGGGTGAGGGTTCTAACAGAGCGATGATGAGAGAGGGTAGTGCGAGGAAGGGGAACATTTCATCCCAGCTGTTTATTCACTAGCTTTCTTTAGCTACCATAACACACACACACACACACACATCCTGCACCCCTCCTCCTGAAGCCTCATATTTATGTGGGCATTATTTTCCCTGTCGACCTTGAGCCTGGCTGAGGCGCTTTGGCTGTGTGTGTGTGTGTGTGTGTGTGTGTGTGTGTGTGTGTGTGTGTGTGTGTGTGTGTGTGTGTGTGTGTGTGTGTGTGTGTGTGTGTGTGTGTGTGTGTGTGTGTGTGTGCAGCAGAAGTGAGACAATAACATCTGAAACCTGAACCGTTTGCCAGGTGTACGGGAAAAGAGAGGAGGAAAGGAGGAGAGAGGACAAGAACAGGGGGAGATGAGAGGATGAGAGGGGAACAGAAACTAGGGGAGGGAGGGAGAGAAGGAAGAGAGCGGGAGGGAGGGAGAGAGAGAGGGAGGAGAGCGGGAGGGAGAGAGAGAGGGAGGAGAGCAGTAGGGAGGGAGGGAGAGAGGGAGGAGAGCGGGGAGGGAGGGAGGGAGAGAGGGAGGAGAGCGGGAGGGAGAGGGAGGAGAGCAGTAGGGAGGGAGAGAGGGTGGAGAGCAGAAGGGAGGGAGGGAGAGAGGGAGGTGAGCGGGAAGGGAGAGAGAGAGGGAGGAGAGCGGGAGGGAGAGAGAGAGGGAGGAGAGCGGGAGAGAGATGGAGGAGAACGGGAGGAGAGAGAGAGGGAGAGGAGAGCGGGAGAGGAGAGCGGGAGGGACCGAGAGAGCGAAGAGAGCAGTAGGGAGGGAGGGAGAGAGGGAGGAGAGCAGTAGGGAGGGAGGGAGAGAGTGAAGAGAGCAGTAGGGAGGGAGAGAGAGAGGAAAGAGAGCGGGAGGGAGAGAGGGAAGAGAGCGTGAGGGAGGGAGAGAGGGAAGAGAGCGCTAGGGAGGGAGAGAGAGGAAAGAGAGCGGGAGGGAGAGAGGGAAGAGAGTGGGAGGGAGGGACAGAGGGAAGAGAGAGGGAAGAGAGCAGTAGGGAGGGAGGGATGGAGGGAAGAGAGCGGGAGGGGGGAGGGAAGAGAGCAGTAGGGAGGGAGGGAGGGAGGGAAGAGAGCGGGAGGGAGGGAGAGAGAGAGGGAGGAGAGCGGGAGGGAGGGAGGGAGGGAGAGAGGGAAGAGAGTGGTAGGGAGGGAGGGAGGGAGAGAGGGAAGAGAGCAGTAGGGAGGGAGGGAGGGAAGAGAGCGGGAGGGAGGGAGAGAGAGAGGGAGAGAGGGAAGAGAGCAGTAGGGAGGGAGGGAGGGAGGGAGGGAAGAGAGTGGGAGGGAGAGAGAGAGGGAGAGAGGGAAGAGAGCAGTAGGGAGGGAGGGAGGGAGGGAGGGAGGGAAGAGAGCGGGAGGGAGGGAGAGAGAGGGAGGAGAGCGGGAGGGAGGGAGGGAGGGAGGGAGAGAGAGAGGGAAGAGAGCGGGAGGGAGGGAGAGAGAGAAGAGAGCGGGAGGGACAGAGAGAAGAGAGTGGGAGGGAGGGAGGGAGAGAGGGAGGAGAGCGGTAGGGTTGGTAAATCCATAAATGAATCCTGGACATCTGCTAAGCAACATGAAAGATGAAAGGAAACACAGACCTGAGCTGTGTGTGTGTGTGTGTGTGTGTGTGTGT
>NC_034187.2:6280689-6295689 GCF_002021735.2 Oncorhynchus kisutch
TGCGCACACACACACACACACGCACGCACACACGCACGCACGCACACACACACACACACACACACACACACACACACACACACACACACACACACTGTGTGAAGTATGATTTGCTTTGAGCGTTTATGTACAAAGTCTCACTGCTGTGATGAAAGAGGGGGGTGAGACAGTGAGAACACTAAATACTGTGTGTCTGTGTGTGTGTGTGTGTCTGTCTGTCTGTCTGTCTGTCTGTCTGTCTGTCTGTCTGTCTGTCTGTCTGTCTGTGTGTCTGTGTGTGTGTCTGTGTGTGTGTGTGTGTGTGTGTGTGTCTGTCTGTCTGTCTGTCTGTCTGTCTGTGTCTGTGTGTGTGTCTGTGTGTGTGTCTGTGTGTGTGTGTGTGTGTGTGTCTGTCTGTCTGTCTGTCTGTGTCTGCATGTCAGTGCCTAAGAGCACCTCTCCCAGCTGCTCTCACTTGAAAGCCTAGAGATCAGTGTGCAACCTGTTTAATCTTCCCCTTGCAAGACCCGCAAAGCCCATTTTACCCCCCCGTCAGAAGAACACAGGGGAAAGAGAAGGAACCAATTCATTCAAATTAAAGACTTTTACAGCCACTGCTGAGACCACTGCTAACACGTCTCTGTTGTCCAATGAAACACACACACACACACACTCACACACACACACACACACACACACACACACACACACACACACACACACACCTGGACTTCACTAGGAAAGGATACAGTACTTCCTGAATAAGGAGATATATCAGCCATGTCCTGAAGGTCTCCACACTCTGACTTGATGAGCGACAGCCCCTCGCTCCCTCCTCCATGTTGGGGTGGAGAGCTCTGCCTGTGGTGGTGGTGGTGGGAGACAAAATGGACGCCCCCGCCCGACCCCATCTTGGTCCGCAGCCCCACAGTTTCCCTGGAGAGGTCCATGGACTCAGGGGAGGAGCGCTGGTCTTTGGAGAAGCTCTGGAAAGGGTAGCCCATCAGTGGGAGGGGGAAGGGGTGTCGGAAGGAGGGAGGGGAGAACCCCAGAGAGGCAGAGAGGGGGGAGGAATGGAGGGAGGGGTGGTGGGGGTGAGGTGGAGGAGGAGGAGGGAGACAGGGGTTCTGTTGGTGTTGTTCGGCGCTGGTCTTCCTGACCACTAGAGGCAGCGCTTCTGTTTGGTCACCGGCCGTCGGAACACTGAGGCCCCCGAACGAGTCCAACGGGCTCGGGATGATGACGTCACCAAAGCACGGCAGCCTCTGATTGGCTGAGTGAAAGTTGGGGCTGTCACCGTTCATGTTCATGCTGACTCCCCCGAAGCGAGAGTCAGTGGAGAGGGAGGGGGGGAAGGGAGGGAAGGAGGCCTGTGAGGGAGCTTTAGTGGCAGAGGGGGTGTTTTGGGAGCCACTGTGATGAGAAGGATGGTGTTGAAGATGATGATGGCTGGGTGGTTTATGGTTGAACCCTTTAACCACGGTGTCAACCACCTGTGACATGGCAGAGTTGAGCTCCTGTTTTAGAGTCTCGGCTAGCTGCCTCCCCTCTGCTCGCATTGGCCCCCCTCCTGCCCCTCTCTCCCCTTGGCCCCAATCCCTCTTCACCCTCCTCCCCCCCTCCCTCTCTCCCTCATCCCTCTCTCCCTCCTCCTTCTCTCCCTCCTCATCCTTCTCTCCAGCCAACAGGGCCTGTTCTCGTAACAGTGCTCTGGCTCGGTCCAGAAATAGACCTGGGTCGTCAACCAACTCTGACAGGTCATCATAGATACCGTCGGCACGGTTACGGTTGCCGCGGCGGTCCCTGTGCGTGTTCTCCAAACCGTCGGAGCGGACGCTGTTCTCTGACAGGTTCCCGTCCTCCTCCCCTCTTCCTGCTCTCTCCTCCTCCTCCTCCTCCTCCTCCTCCTCCTCCGTCTCAGTCTCATAGATCTGATAGAACTTCTCCTGCAGCTGACGGAGCTGTTTCTGCAGAACAATACAAACTATTAAAATAAACTATTGAACTTAATATAGCAATCAATCAATAACAAATAGATAAACATATCAATAAATACAGTATATACATGTATAAATCAATCAATAAATGAATATAAAATATATATATAAATAATAAACAATATATTGAGACATAAATAATGAATAAATAATGTTCTTCATTAATATATTGTTAGCTGTAGGAATAGAAACATGTCACGTTTCAAACTCAACTTTTGCCACTTTTCAAACAAATGTACATATTTACAACTCACTACCAAAGCTTGAAGTGCGTGGTGTGTGTGTGTATGTGTGTGTGCGTGTGTGTATGTGTGCATCCTCTCACCTGCATATCCTCTAGCTGTAGTTTGAGTTGTCGTCTCTCCTCTTGTCTCTTCTCCTGTCTGACACACACCAGCTGGGTAAAGGACTGTTGTTGCTGCTGGGGGAGACGCTGCTTTCTCTTGTTCTCCCTGTACACCTCTCCTCTAGCCTCCCCCCGACTCTCCCTGTACCCCTCTCCCCCTCTTGAGAGAGACCCAGGGCTGGGAGGCTGCAGTGGGGGACAGTTCCTTTCCCTCTCCCTGTCCTCTCTTCTCCCCGTCTTGTTCCCTTTCTCTCGGTCCCTGTCCCTCTCTCTGGGATGGAGAGCAGGTGGAGGCACGCAAGGGGAATGGCTCATGCCCCGAATGATGTTCTCCACCCTGGCCCGTTTGGCACGCAGGTGCTCGTCCGTGAGGCGCTCCAGGTCCAGAGGGGTGAGAGAGGGGTGGGGGGGAGGGGGGCGGCCGAAGGGGAGGAGGCAGGGGGAGGAGGGGGCAGGAGAGGGGGCGAGGGGGCTGTCTCTGTCTCGGGAGGAGTTACTGCAGACATCCTCCGCTTGGAAATCTGACCCAGCGCTGGAGAGACCGCCACTACCCTGGAAGAAAGGAACGGATGGATGGATGGATGGATGGATGGACGGATGGATAAATAGATGGATGGATGGATGGATGGATGGATGGATGGATGGATGGATGGATGGACAAATAGATGAATGGATAGATGGATAAATAGATAGATGGACAAATAGATGGATGGATAAATAGATAGATGGACAAATAGATGGATGGATAAATAGATAGATGGATAAATAGATGGATGGACAAATAGATGGATGGATGGATAAATGGATAAATAGATGGATGGATAAATAGATAGATGGATAAATAGATGGATAGATAAATAGATAGATGGACAAATAGATGGATGGACAAATAGATGGATGGATAGATGGATAAATAGATAGATGGACAAATAGATGGATGGATGGATAAATAGATGGATGGATGGATGGATAAATAGATGGATGGATAAATAGATGGATGGATGGATAAATAGATGGATGGATAAATAGATGGATGGATAAATAGATGGATGGATGATAAATAGATGTATGGATAAATAGATGGATGGATGATAAATAGATGGATGGATAAATAGATGGATGGATGGATAAATAGATGGATGGATGGATGATAAATAGATGGATGGATAAATAGATGGATGGATAAATAGATGGATGGATAAATGGATGGATGGATAAATGGATGGATGGATAAATGGATGGATGGATAAATAGATGGATGGATAAATAGATGGATGGATAAATGGATGGATGGATGGATGGATGGATAAATAGATGGACGGATGGATAAATAGATAGATGGATGGATAAATAGATGGATGGATGGATAAATAGATGGATGGATGGATAAATAGATGGATGGATGGATAAATAGATGGATGGATAAATAGATGAATGGATGATGGATGGATAGATGGATGGATAAATAGATGGATGGATGGATGGATAAATAGATGGATGGATAAATAGATAGATGGATGGATGGATAAATAGATGGATGGATGGATAAATAGATGGATGGATAAATAGATGGATGGATAAATAGATGGATGGATGGATAAATAGATGGATGGATGGATAAATAGATGGATGGATGAATAGACAAATAGATGGATGGATGAATAGACAAATAGATGGATGGATAAATAGATGGATAGATGGATGGATGGATAGATGGATGGATGGATGGATGAATAGATGGATGGATGGATAGATGGATGGATGAATAGATGGGGATGGATGGATGGATAGATGGATGGATGGATAGATGGATGAATAGATGGATGGATAGATGGATGGATGGATAGATGGATGGATGGATGAATAGATGGATAAATAGATGAATAGATGGATGGATGGATGGATGAATAGATGGATGGATGGATGAATAGACAAATAGATGGATGGATGGATGGATAAATAGATGGATAGATGGATGGATGGATGAATAGACAAATAGATGGATGGATGGATGAATAGACAAATGGATGGATGGATAAATAAATGGATAGATGGATGGATTGATGATGGATGGATGATGGATGGATGGATGATGGATGGATGATGGATGGATGGATGGAGTGAGTCAATCAACCAACCAATCAATTTTCATGTAACATCCTAATTTTTTATTATTATTAGCTATTAACTTTGTTTAAATAAGACAACAGAGTGTGTGTGTGTGTGTGTGTATACCTGGAAGCCTCCCTCTCTGTCTCCATTCTTCCCCATGTTACTCTTCAGCAGCTGAGAGATGATGGTGGTGCCAGGGTAAGGCATCATGGCGTCTTCGTACGAGTTAGCCCGTTTCAGAAGCTTCCGGAGAACATTGGACTTCTCTCCGTCCCCATTGGACCCACCGTGACTGTGAGGGACCAATGAGCAGTCTCTGTCCTGCTCGGGGCCGTGGGATTGATTCATGGTGTTGAATAGGATGGTCTCTCTGGTTCTCTGAGCGTAGACTACACTACCCACAGTCCTCTTCACCCCGATGTCCACGCGGCGCCGCTTGGTCTGTCTGCTTAGGGCTGAGCTGTCATGGTCTGGCATTCCGAGGGGCAGCTAAAGGGACATATCGAGGGGTCCTGACAGACAGGAAGAGCCAGATAGACAGACAAAGGAAACAAACAAAAAAAACATAATTAGAAGTTAGTTTAGTTTATAGTGGTCATTCAACCGTTATTACGGATATACACTTTGATACATAAATACTTTGTGACACCTGCTAATGTACGAAAGGGCTTTCGAAAATAACTTTGATTGATTGAATGAAGCAGACACTTACAGGCAAAATATTCACTATTTGTAGCTCATTCAAACAACTGAGACATTTTTGTTTCCTCTAGTTTGAGTTCCCTGAACTCAATCCTGGGCTGAGATTCAAGCCATGACGTGTGTACTTGTTCACTCCGTCTCAGCGACTCAAAACTATTGGAATTACAAGTAGACTCTCCGTCTACACGCCAATATGATATTTTGTTAATCCACGAGGAGGAGTGAACAAGTGCACACTTCAGGGAGATGAGGGAGAGTCCAAAGTGGGCTTGAGAAGCCCTGAGGCTTTCACCCGAGAAGGATTTCAACATAATTCCATTTCAGTGGTTTAGAAAGGGATTAGATTCCAATAAAAAACAATGGGTGCTCCAAGAATATAAATATACAGTAGAGATGTCTAAAAGTACTGCACTTTATCTTGAGGAAATGCCTTAAGTTCATCCTCTTTGAATACATTAGAATATGATTGAACTGATTGGGAGACTTGTGGACTGATGAGACAGAGACTAAGCTTCTAAGAGAGAGAGAGATCTAACCCCGATTTGGGGTACAGTATGTTAATGACGTCAGTAATGAGAGAGAGAGAGAGAGACTTACGGATCAGTTTAGAAACCTGGAGAAGTAAGAACAGAAACAATTGTCTCAAATTGTTCCTCTCTAGGTTTCTTCCTAGGTATTGGCCTTTCTGGGGAGTTTTTCCTAGCCACCGTGCTTCTACACCTGCATTGCTTGCTGTTTAGGGTTTAAGGCTGGGTTTCTGTACAGCACTTTGAGATATCAGCTGATGTACGAAGGGCTATATAAATACATTTGATTTGATTTGATTTTGATTTGAAATCAACTAATATGTTTATAATTTTAGAGCCCTGTTTCCTGCCCCAATAACCCTATTTAAATTACGATGTTTATTACAATTACAACAACATGATTAAAAAAATTACCTAAATAAATGTAAGAATTGTACATTTAGTGCAAACAGGGAATCTTGTCAAAAGGAAACCTCCAGAAAATCCCATTTTACAACAACAGCCCATTGGCCTGCACCCTATTCTATACAGTGTGTTACGTATGACCAGGGCTTTATAGGGTATAGGGGTGTCATAGGGGTGTCATAGGGGTGTCATTTAATGTGTGGAGGAGGTAAAGAGTTGTGTTAAGGAGAGTTGATGCGAGGAAAGTTGGGGATTGGGCGTTTTGTGTTTTTGTTTGCACGTTTAAAAGGCGGGCAGGACACCCGGGATGCAAGACGGTTATTCAACGTTATCCATGTGTGAGGACGTGGGAAAAAAATGGCCACTAGGTGCAACAGTGAGAGCTGTCAGCTTCAAATAGGTTTTTGGTGGATGGCAGATAGGCGTTAGCATCTACCTCTGATTCCAAAGGTTGCATGTTTGAATCCAGCGATAGAAAGTATGTTTTGTTTTAAGTCACAAACCTTTAACCTTTAACCTTTTGAAGCTAGGGGGCACTATTTTTATGTTTGGAAAAATAACATTCCCAAAGTAAACGGCCTATTTCTCAGGACCAGATGCTAGAATATGCATATAATTGACAGCTTAGGATAGAAAATACTCTAATGTTTCCAAAACTGCCAAAATTTTGTCTGTGAGTATAACAGAACTGATGTTGCAGGCGAAACCCTGAGGAAAATCCAATCAGGAAGTGCCTCTTAAACCAGTTAAGGCTAGGCAGAATTACTGCCCCCTTTGGAGGAATTGTGTGCCCATAGTAAACTGAAAAAAAATCTGTCCAAAATTGCTAATATATGCATATAATAATAATTATTGGATAGAAAACACTCTAAAGCTTATAAAACCGTTTGAATTATGTCTGTAAGTATAGCAGAACTCACAGGGCAGGCAATCTCCCAAACTATTTTTGGGAGCCTCAAACTTGGGGCAACTTTAACGTCATCGCCCCCACACTTCCCAACCAGCTATGGATCTGGAGACACTTTCTATGTCTTCCACTAGATGTCCTCATTCAGTACAGTGTTTAATTGCGCAAATCCCGCGTGTTTTGAGCCTTTGGTAGGCAAAAGACTGAGTGTCGCGAGAAAATTCAAGGTTACGAGAGCGCGCTTTTTGGAGACACGTTCCTTTGTTCCAGATCGCCTGCCAAGAAGCACGTTCGTCCGAGAGATTAGATAATAGTTTTGTACGTTTAGAACAT
Source organism: Oncorhynchus kisutch (assembly GCF_002021735.2). Lineage (NCBI taxonomy): Eukaryota > Metazoa > Chordata > Actinopteri > Salmoniformes > Salmonidae > Oncorhynchus > Oncorhynchus kisutch. The sequence continues at coordinate 6,287,998 of NC_034187.2, forward strand.
CCTAAAGCTTGATTCTGCACTTAGTTTGACCAGTTTAGTCGACATATAATATGTAATTTTTGAAGTTTTGATGAGTAACTGTTCGTGACCAGAAGTAATTTTTGGTAGTATTTTAGCTGGAACTTACAGCATATGCTAATACAAAGACACACGACTTGAAACCAAACGATGTTTTGGGTAAATATGACTCCTTCCACTACATTCTGATCGAAGACCATCAAAGGTAAGGGAATATTTATGTTGTAATTTTGTGTTTCTGTTGACTCCAAACATAAGCGGAGAAATATTGCTTATGTCTGAGCGCCGTCTCAGATTATTGAAAAATTAACGATTTCTGTAACGTTAAAAATAAATGTGACAAAGCAATTGCATTAAGAAGAAGTGTATCTTTCTAACTATATGTAGAACATGTATATTTAGTCAAAGTTTATGATGTGTATTGCTGTTATCTGGCGTTATCTGGCGGAGTTATATATAATTTCTCCGGACATTGTTTAGCATTTTCTGAACATGGCGTAAATGTAAACGGAGATTTATGGATATAAATTGCATATTATTGAAAAAAACATAAATGTATTGTGTAACATGTCCTATTATTGTCATCTGATGAAGATTTTCAAAAGGTTAGTGAATAATTTTTCTTTTAATCCTGCGTTTGTGATTGCATCTTTTGTTCGACAAAATGGCTATATATTGGCTGTGTCTTTGTTGGTGGTTTGACATAAATATGTGCTATGTTTTCGCCGTAAAACATTTTAGAAATCTGACTCGCTGGGTAGATGAACAAGGTGTTTATCTTTCATTTGAGCTATTGGACTTGTTAATGTGTGGAGGTTAAATATTTCTAAGAATATCTTAGCATTCTGTGCGCCATCTTTTGAGTTGAGCGTGGGGTGGGGGTTGCCCTTGGGGAACGTGGTAGCGTGAACAAGTTATTAATTTGGAACCGTTGTGTTCCTATGCATCCCTATTGGCCATTGAAAGGGATATCAACCAGATTCCTTTTTCTACGTATTCCCTAAGGTGTCTACAGCCTTTAGACGTAGATTCACGCCTTTATGTTGAAGAATGAGCGTAAACGACTACATTGCGTAAGTAGCCAGCTGAGGGCTCTCAGAGTGATTTTTCCTCTCGCTCCTACTGAAAAGCCAATTGACCCGGTTGATATATTATCGAATAGATATTTGAAAAAACACCTTGAGGATTGATTATAAAAAACGTTTGCCATGCTAAGCTGTGTTTCGATATATTTCACTTGTGATTTCATGAATATGAATATTTTCTAGTAATATTTATTGACCGTTGCGCTATGCTAATTAGTGTAGTTGATGACAATTCTCCCGGATCCGGGATGGGTAGTTCCAAGAGGTAATTAACCATTCAAAGTTATTGCCTAACCTTAAGAGTTAATGCCTAAACTGAACCCTGACCTTAAGAGTTAATGCCTAAACTGAACCCTGACCTTAAGAGTTAATGCCTAAACTGAACCCTGACCTTAAGAGTTAATGCCTAAACTGAACCCTGACCTTAAGAGTTAATGCCTAAACTGAACCCTGACCTGAAGAGTTAATGCCTAAACTGAACCCTGACCTTAAGAGTTAATGCCTAAACTGAACCCTGACCTTAAGAGTTAATGCCTAAACTGAACCCTGACCTTAAGAGTTAATGCCGAAACTTCACTTTAAACACTTAGAAATGTGATGTTTGAGAAACATGGATGAACATCTAATTGTGAAGTGAGACTATGAGAACTGGTTGTTAAAAGGACATTAAACACGATGAAAACATTCTGTAGCTTCCAACCTCCACAACCCCCACTGTCCGAATCTGACCTAGATCGAGCTCCCTCTCTTTCTCTTTCTCTCTCTGTCTCTGTCTCTCTCTCTGTCTCCCTCTCTCTCTGTCTCTCTCCCTCTCTTTCTCTCTCTGTCTCTCTCCCTCTCTTTCTCTCTCTCTCTCCCTCTCTTTCTCTCTCTCTCTCTCTGTCTCCCTCTCTTTCTCTCTCTGTCTCTCTCCCTCTCTTTCTCTCTCTCTCTCTCTCTCTCTCTGTCTCTCTCTCTCTCTCTGTCTGTCTTTCCGATCTCTCTGTCTTCCTCTATCTCTTTCTCTGTCTCTCTCTCTCTCTCTTTCACACACACACAACTCTGCTCTCTGTTCCTCCATCTAACACAAACTCACACACACACTCACGCATGCAAGCACTTACACACACACTCACACTCACACATACACACACACACACACACACACACGCACACACACACTCACACACACACACACACACACACACTCCTGTGCAACAATTACTATGAAACTCAGTCCGAAATGCTTAAAGTCAAATGATTCAAACTTTAAACGTATTTATTGTGATTCAGCCTCAAATGCCCGGCTTGTAAGTGGAATCACTGTATAACAATGTAATACAATTTATTTTGACACTGTACTTACACTATACAGGAATATTTGACTGTACTTACACTATACAGGAATAATTCAGCTGTAATTCCACTGTATTTACAGGAATAATTCAGCTGTAATTCCACTGTATTTACAGGAATAATTCAACTGTAATTCCACTGTATTTACAGGAATAATTCAACTGTAATTCCACTGTATTTACAGGAATAATTCAACTGTAATTCCACTGTATTTACAGGAATAATTCAACTGTAACAGGGGCTGTAAAGTGTTAACAGTGCATCAAATGAATCGAACTACAAACTTTGTTCGGAGAAAGGCTCAAATATACAGTAGTAGTTTTGTTTAGTTTTGGTCACAAATTAGTCATCTCTGGACACCGTAGTCTATCTCTGTACAATAAATAAATATGTTAATTATATTATAATTATATGATAAAACGTTGATGATAAAATATAAAATACTAACTTTTATCATGAATAGAAATGTCCTTCGGGGCATAACAGTTATCAAACAAACATTATTTTGTTAAATGTAAAAGTGTGAAATCTCTATCCAGCATAGATACACTGTATGTAATTTAACATTAATATGAAAAGGGTGAGAACAGATTAAGATCAATAGCCAAATTCCCAGTATAAAGTGACATCTAATGTAACATTTTTTCACAGGGGCGGTAGGTAGACTAGTGGTTAGAGCGTTGAGCCAGTAACCAAACGGTTGCTAGATCGAATCCCCAAGCTGTCAAGGGTAATAAAAAAAAAATCTATCATTCTGCCCCTGAACAAGACAGTTAACCCACTGTTCCCCAGGTAGGCCGTCAATGTAAATAAGAATTTGTTCTTAACTTAACTTTCCTAGTTAAATAAAGGTAAAAAAAATATATATATAAAAATTCCGATTCACCAAACACCACAGAACATACCGGTTGAAACGGAACTATAGACTAGAACCGAGACAAATACATATGAAACTGAAGCTGTGGAATCAGATCCCCGATAATGGAGATGTGAGGACAAGGACTTTAGGTTGAGAGGTTTCAAGTCGGGACTTCAGCGAGGAAGATAAAGATACATTGATTTTCAGTCAGGTCAACTCATTTAAGTGTGTCCCAAAGAATAATTTAGTCGTGATCAAACAACCTCCGGATAATGTTGTACAAGAGTAATAAACATGAATAACCATATCATGGGACTAAGTATTATAATTCATCCAAATCAAAGTATAGCACCAGCCGAGATCTGTGATATAGATATATATATATATATATCTAGTGTAGCCCATAGAATTTGGACACCATTTTCAAACGCCAGTAGCCCGTCGTTTGATGCACCTGTCCTGGACTCGACTGCCAATGCGCCTGAGGCGAAGAGAAGCCAACATAAACACATATTAAACAACGACAGAAATGTCCTCTTAAATTCTCATCAACAAAAAAGACACAGAAAATGTAATAAAGTCTAACGAAAAGACACCGACCGTCAGTAAACAAAGTAAATTAGATTTGTAAGGACATTTTCTCTGTGCAAAACTAACAGTGGCATTCACCTAGCCTTTGTAGTCGACCACTTGTTGTCAAAAAATACTATTTCAAGATGTAGGTCTACAACTGTGTAAAAATGATTATGTCCAACAAGAAGCTAACACAGACAAGAGACAAACACAGGTACCAACTCTTCAGCATGTTGCCGCGGTCAGACAGAGAAGAGCACAGCAAACATATTCATGTAGCAACAATAGCCAACAGCTGTTACCACAGCCAGGAAAGGAGAAGTGATTTTACAACAGAGATGGCTAAATGCATATCAGAAATTCTCATTTACTGACGAATGAGTAACACAACGTCCCTTTACACACAATCCTCGTACAGTAACAGCAAAACAACGAGTCAACTGCCATTGCATTACGAGACGACTGTAAACTGCTGAGATCAATTTAAAAAAGTCATTGCGTAGCTGGTCTAAAGGAGGTGTAAAGGCAAAGTGCGCTAAAAACAAACTAAAAACCCAACCGGTTATCCTAGGAGATAAAATCAGAGAAGATAAACTGGATCAGGAGAACGTCATACGAATAAGACTACAAAATATCAACTTGTATATCAGAGAGCCAAGCCCCCCCCCAAAAAAATCAACAGTCTCTGCTAGGATCGTAGTATAACAACTAGGTTAGGATAAAGAACACTTGTACATTAAAAGTAATGAATTGATACTTACACATGGCGTTTTAAAAAGGACATAGTAAACCATATCCTAACAGGAAAAACGTAGTTCGAGCTCTCTCTCTCTCTGTCTGATATCCTACAGACGAGGAAACAATACACCGGCCACAACCTAAACGTGGGGGGTTAGTGAGAGTCACACACACACACACACACACACTGGCGGCAGAACCGCGCATGTGAGAATGCACGAATGGCTATACTTACTCGGTGAACGTTAGACGAGAAGAAAACTGAGCTTCTTAGTCAAATACAGAAAACCAAACCTCGTTCGTTCACCGGTGTGCTAAATATTATAATTTCTCTGGACAGCGGCGAGCGGAGGGAGAGAGAGAGAGAGAGAGAGAGAGAGAGAGAGACAGTCTCCTTCAGAGACAGGAAACGTTCGTCGGTTGTTTCTCTCACTAACCGTCGGGAGGCTGGAGCGGTTCGTGGAGCGACAAGAATCACTTAAAGACGCGGGAAGGCTGAAAGGCTGCGGGAAGACACGGGCCGCGTCATCACCGGGAGTGATGTAACGTCCTCAACCGACCAATAACAAACGTCTGCCGTATTCCTTTTTTTTTGAGAAGGAACACAAAACGCCTTGAACTTCACACCGGAGAGGACTGGAGAGAGGAGAAACCGTCCAGCGAATTAACTCACTCCCTCATGCAATAAACCGACCGGAGTGTATGTGTCAGGAGATGCGCGTTTGAATGATCTATTTGATTCAGGCTACCTCTTATTGTTCTGTAGACTAAGGATTGGTCAACACATTGGAGTGTCTCATAAACAACTAAAAGTCCATTATGATGTTTAGATTAGTTGTTGTATTTATATAGATTCTTGCCTGATTTTTTTCGTCATGTAACTAATTAGTCTTGATCTAGTGTCTATATGTTTACCTACGGTGTCCTATAAAGCCTAATATGTGTCATATGATAACTGTAGCTTCATTTCAACTCCCAAATTCTCAGTAGCCCAATGACCTCTGAATCCTATAACCACTCCACGCTCATAGTCTTTCATGGTCATCAACAACTTGCCGTTATATATGTCTACCTTATATTATCTATTTAATTACAATTTAATTCATTAAAGTCACTTTTCTTTGTCTCTATATTTAAAAAATATATATATCCGTGTCGTGTCATTCACAACGAGTGAAAACATTATTGGTGTCAACGCGCGAATAAGACAACCGTTCATCACTGTCTAGGCTATGAGACGGGTTGTCCTGGCCGGTTATTCGACCTTGGTACCTCTTGTCCCTTTAGAGAAAGGTCAAATAGAATAGCTTAGATCAATAAAACCCCAAATTCAAACATTAGTCCGGCAACAAAAAAGATTCCCTGTGAGTTTCGTTGCCCCCTGCGCTGCTGTTTGCTCGCAGGGTCAGTCTATTGTAAAGCACATCTACACTTTACTTTTCTGGCCGTTTTTGTGTGTGTGTGAAAAGGACTAAATAAAATGTGATTGATTGAATTGCGAACGTCGCCGTTTGTCTTTCAGTATTCATTCTCAACGCGCCGACGCTCAGCAGCTTTGGCAAGAAAGACGTCGTTCAGTTTATGTGCCGTGTACATGATGTACCCTGTGCTGTTTAGAAGTTATTAAAAATATAGAAAACGGATTTGAAATTGTACAAACTAGTAGTCCCACAATTGTCAGTAAAATAATTCTTAAAAATCTTGACATTTGACTGTGTGTAAAGTTAGACAAGGTTTATAGGCCATATCAATTTCTAGGGTCGGTGTTTGCGGTTTTCTGTACTACTGTAGGCCTGTGCCAAATAATATAAAATTTATTAACGTTTAGCACTCATTTGAAAACTGAAAACAATTGTTTTACTTGGATTTAATATACATTCACATCCCTCTGGTGGGGCCATAGAAATGGATGGAGAGCGTTTAAGGGACAACTGCCGAGAAAAGGGAAACATTTCAAGTAACCGTTTATGTTTCGGACTGTAGGCCAACTCGAGCAGAGCTCCCTATATATATAGGGATTTAGAAGAGATCCCAGCGCATCAGAAACCCCGGAAGAAGCTCTGCTCGAGTTGGCCTACAGTCCGAAACATAAACGGTTACTTGAAATGTTAGGGCTAAATACATATCAAATCATTGTATTAGTAAAATATATATATATATATTTATATAGTTGTTAAAATAAAAAGATCTGTAACAAAAGTAAAAGACGTGAAGTGATGAATGTAGACAGACAGACAGACACACGTCGTGTTGAGGAATCTGGACACTATCGAGTCCAAGCCAAATCACGTCATCCAATCATGTTCCCCAAAAGTGGAGATGAATGTCGTGATTCAGGTCATCCTATGGAAGGCAAATTCCCAGCAGAATAGGACTAGTAACTACACATTAATTGGCATCTCTAGGGAGTCTTTGTTTTTTTGTTTTTACAAACGATTCATTATGATGCGCTCCCTTTAGGTAATTACTGTATGTCTTCACCACTCTCTTTAAAACCATGTTTTCAAAGGCTACAATATATGTATCGTCTGTTTAGGATTAAAAGGTAAACATTTAAAAATGTAAAGCATTTTTTTCAACAAGGGACTACCTCTTGAAAAGTCCATCATGACAGAGTTTTAATAATTAGGCTACATGATAATTGTATAACTTTTAGGCTATTCTTTAATGTTACATGCTACGATACATGATTAGTTAACACTCCCTGTTTCCCGAATGAAAGTACAGGGCTATGACGTTATAGTCCTTTGGTTCAGGGGCTCATTTTGACACTATATGTTCACTATATAATGTATGTAGTTCTGTCCTCGAGCTGTTCTTGTCTAATGATGTTCTGTTATTATGTCATTCTATATTACGTTTCATGTTCTGTGTGAACCAGGAAGAGTAGCTGCTGCTTTTTCCAACAGCTAATGGGGATCCTAATAAAATACTAAATAAGGTCTAGTGTTTTGGTAGTATAGACTTTTTCCTAAACTGACGCAGTAATAATCCACAGGGAAGAGGACTGCGTCGACGTTTTTATTTATCTCGGGAGAGGTACGTGCGACCCGTGACACCCATGTGGCATGGCAGTCCGTTGCC
>NC_034187.2:6300689-6314335 GCF_002021735.2 Oncorhynchus kisutch
TCCCCACAGGATACGCCATTTTGATTAGAGCTAGAACCCTTTTCTTGGTTCCAGGTAGAATCCTTTTGGGATTCCCTCTTTGGAAAGCGTTCTGAATGGAACCCAAAATGCTTCTAACTGGAACCAAACGGTTCTATTTAGAACAGTTCTTCAAAGGGTTCTCCTATGGGGACAGCCGACAAACCCCTTTTATGTTCTGAAGAACACTTCTTTTTCTGAGTGTGTAGTAGTAGTGTGTAGTAGTAGTAGTGTGTAGTAGTAGTGTGTAGTAGTAGTGTGTGTGTCTAGTGAGATGGACAGCCGATAGAGATAGATAGATAGTTGAGATGCACAGTTTTAACGTGGACATTGCCATTGAAGGCTTTCACCTTCACGTAGTTTTTATTTATTTATTTTTTCTTTAGTTAAGTAGGGAAGTCAGTTATTAAGAACAAATTCTTATTTTCAATGGGTTAACTGCCTTGTTCAGGGGCAGAACAATAGATTTGTACCTTCTCAGCTCTGGGATTTGAACTTGCAACCTTTCGGTTACTAGTCCAACGCTCTAACCACTAGGCTACCCTGCTTTTGGTGATTGGTGATTGGTGATTCCAATAATTGGGCGTGACCAGCCAATGATCTTCTTGTTTCAAATTGGATTGGTTAGAAATGTCTTAAAAACTAAATCTAGTGGCCAGAATAAATGAATGACGTGTGATTTGGTTCAGGACTCCAGCCCTGCAGGTGGCGGTAAACACCCAACATCAGCTTTACTTCAAAAAAATAAAACTAAAACTATTTCAAACGCAAAATAAGTCGAAAATGGACTGCTTTTAAAATGAAGATAGCCTCAATGGTGCTGCCCGATCTGTCACAGACACATATACAAATATGAGTCCTCTATCTAACTCTATGGGACAGTCCTTTATCGCAGTCAAGGTGCAAACAAAGGAACAAAACAATGTTTTGTTCCAGACTCAATCGTCATGTTTTAAACCAAATTAATAATCAATGAAGAGTTAAAAAACATAAAATAATATTGAGCTTATAATATGAAAACAATATAACAAATGAAAAGTGATTTAACAGATAACAAGTGACTACATATGAAGCATAATAGACTCTTGTTGAGTTGATGTACTCTATGAGTACAATGTGATGGGACGTGAGAGAATTTGGACAACATTCAGAATGTGGATGAGCGAATGTGTTGACAGTGGTGTTGTAAGAATTAGCTGGTCATTGGTGTTTTTCCACGGTCGGTTTCTAGATCGTCCAGGCAGTTTTTTTCAAGCCAGAATACACAAATAAATATCAATGAATGCCTTGTTATGGTGGTGGAACGCAAAGCCGGCTCTAGCAAGATTTGGTTTCGGGTGGGTGGGGATCCCACCCCTTCACATCAATATATTTTATCGGCCCCTCCCACTTTACGATGGAGAGAAAAATATGTTTTATAGCAAGTTTTCTGCAATTATACACATTGTGTAATAACTTAGTCCAGTTTAATACAATACCATAATGATTAATACAAGTTTAGATATCTGGCTAGACTAACTACCAATCCAAAAATTGTTAGCTGACATTGAGAAGAAACTGCTGATTCACAACCAAAGTTCGAAATTGTACCTGGTGTTTTCTACTATTCTAACTCTCAATAGTAAGTTGACAACGCGACTGAGTTTAAAAAAAGATATGTACATATATGTATATATTTTGCTCTGGGGCCGCCTAGTGGCCGGGGCCCCCTAAGTGACCTCTTATGCCTGGAAGGGGCCCTGAATCTTTCAATCATTTGTGCCAGGCGTGATGTCCCTCCTAAATAGCTCGGGGTGATGTTCCTATCGACTCAGTAAGGCCAGCAGGCTAATGTTCCTATAGACTCAGTAAGGCCAGCAGGCTAATGTTCCTATCGACTCAGTAAGGCCAGCAGGCTAATGTTCCTATCGACTCAGTAAAGCCAGCAGGCTAATGTTCCTATAGACTCAGTAAGGCCAGCAGGCTAATGTTCCTATCGACTCAGTAAGGCCAGCAGGCTAATGTTCCTATAGACTCAGTAAGGCCAGCAGGCTAATGTTCCTATCGACTCAGTAAGGCCAGCAGGCTAATGTTCCTATCGACTCAGTAAAGCCAGCAGGCTAATGTTCCTATCGACTCAGTAAAGCCAGCAGGCTAATGTTCCTATAGACTCAGTAAGGCCAGCAGGCTAATGTTCCTATCGACTCAGTAAGGCCAGCAGGCTAATGTTCCTATAGACTCAGTAAGGCCAGCAGGCTAATGTTCCTATCGACTCAGTAAGGCCAGCAGGCTAATGTTCCTATCGACTCAGTAAAGCCAGCAGGCTAATGTTCCTATAGACTCAGTAAGGCCAGCAGGCTAATGTTCCTATCGACTCAGTAAGGCCAGCAGGCTAATGTTCCTATAGACTCAGTAAGGCCAGCAGGCTAATGTTCCTATCGACTCAGTAAGGCCAGCAGGCTAATGTTCCTATCGACTCAGTAAAGCCAGCAGGCTAATGTTCCTATAGACTCAGTAAGGCCAGCAGGCTAATGTTCCTATCGACTCAGTAAGGCCAGCAGGCTAATGTTCCTATAGACTCAGTAAGGCCAGCAGGCTAATGTTCCTATCGACTCAGTAAGGCCAGCAGGCTAATGTTCCTATCGACTCAGTAAAGCCAGCAGGCTAATGTTCCTATAGACTCAGTAAGGCCAGCAGGCTAATGTTCCTATCGACTCAGTAAGGCCAGCAGGCTAATGTTCCTATCGACTCAGTAAGGCCAGCAGGCTAATGTTCCTATAGACTCAGTAAGGCCAGCAGGCTGATGTTCCTATAGACTCAGTAAGGCCAGCAGGCTAATGTTCCTATAGACTCAGCAAGACGATATGTTTATTGGTACGTAACTGTTATGAAAGTTGTATTGTCAATTTAGTTTTGTATTTAAACACCACTTTCATAGTGTACACGGCAACAAAAGTTCCCCATGGGGACAAGAAAGTCAGTGAGTATGAATGTAAGAAATATAAGGCCTGTACCATGTCCCAATCCAAAACAACAACTGAACAAAAATAAATTTTTTCCACTTCTTAAAATGACTATTCATACAATCTCTGTTCATTAATTCACATATGTATATTCCTTTCCTTTAGGATGTTCTCTGACTGTGTTTTGTTCTGTGGTTATTCAGAGCGCAGGTCTTTAATGTGTTCTGTGGTTATTCAGAGCGCAGGTCTTTAATGTGTTCTGTGGTTATTCAGAGCGCAGGTCTTTAATGTGTTCTGTGATTATTCAGAGCGCAGGTCTTTAATGTGTTCTGTGGTTATTCAGAGCGCAGGTCTTTAATGTGTTCTGTGGTTATTCAGAGCGCAGGTCTTTAATGTGTTCTGTGGTTATTCAGAGCGCAGGTCTTTAATGTGTTCTGTGGTTATTCAGAGCGCAGGTCTTTAATGTGTTCTGTGATTCAGAGTGCAGGTTTTTAATGTGTTCTGTGATTCGGAGTGCAGGTCTTTAATGTGTTCTGTGGTTATTCAGAGCGCAGGTCTTTAATGTGTTCTGTGGTTATTCAGAGCGCAGGTCTTTAATGTGTTCTGTGGTTATTCAGAGCGCAGGTCTTTAATGTGTTCTGTGGTTATTCTGTGGTTATTCAGGTCTTTAATGTGTTCTGTGGTTATTCAGAGTGCAGGTCTTTAATGTGTTCTGTGTTTATTCAGAGCGCAGGTCTTTAATGTGTTCTGTGATTCAGAGTGCAGGTCTTTAACTTCTTGGATATAGGGGGCGCTCTTTTAATTTATGGATAAAAAACGTGCCGTTTTAAGCGCAATATTTTGTCACGAAAAGATGCTCGACTATGCATATAATTGGCAGCTTTGGAAAGAAAACACTTTAAGGTTTCCAAAACTGCAAAGATATTATCTGTGTGTGCCACAGAACTCATGCTACAGGCGAAACCAAGATGAAACTTCAAACAGGAAATGAGCAGAATTTTTGAGGCTCTGTTTTCCATTGTCTCCTTATATGGCTGTGAATGTGCCATGAACGAGCCTAAGCTTTCTGCCGTTTGCCCAAGGTGTCTGCAGCATTGTGACGTATTTGTAGGCATATCATTGGAAGATTGGCCATAAGAGACTACATTTACCAGGGGTCCGCCCGGTGTCCTTTGTCTAAATTGGTGCGTAATCTTCAGCTGCAGGCATTTTCCCATGGGATTCAGAGGAGAAAGCACACTTCCACGAACGATATATCATCGAAGAGATATGTGAAAAACACCTTGAGGATTGATTCTAAACAACGTTTACCATGTTTCAGTCGATATTATGGAGTTAATTTGGAAAAAAGTTTGGCGTTTTGATGACTGAATTTTCGTTTTCTTTTTGGTTCAGAGTGCAGGTCTTTAATGTGTTCTGTGATTCAGAGTGCAGGTCTTTAATGTTTTCTGTGGTTATTCAGAGTGCAGGTCTTTAATGTGTTCTGTGTGATTCAGAGTGCAGGTCTTTAATGTGTTCTGTGGTTATTCAGAGTGCAGGTCTTTAATGTGTTCTGTGATTCAGAGTGCAGGTCTTTAATGTGTTCTGTGTTCATTCAGAGTGCAGGTCTTTAATGTGTTCTGTGATTCAGAGTGCAGGTCTTTAATGTGTTCTGTGTTCATTCAGAGTGCAGGTCTTTAATGTGTTCTGTGATTCAGAGTGCAGGTCTTTAATGTGTTCTGTGATTATTCAGAGTGCAGGTCTTTAATGTGTTCTGTGATTCAGAGTGCAGGTCTTTAATGTGTTCTGTGTTCATTCAGAGTGCAGGTCTTTAATGTGTTCTGTGATTCAGAGTGCAGGTCTTTAATGTGTTCTGTGTTCATTCAGAGTGCAGGTCTTTAATGTGTTCTGTGTTTCAGAGTGCAGGTCTTTAATGTGTTCTGTGTTCATTCAGAGTGCAGGTCTTTAATGTGTTCTGTGATTCAGAGTGCAGGTCTTTAATGTGTTCTGTGATTCAGAGTGCAGGTCTTTAATGTGTTCTGTGTTCATTCAGAGTGCAGGTCTTTAATGTGTTCTGTGATTCAGAGTGCAGGTCTTTAATGTGTTCTGTGTTCATTCAGAGTGCAGGTCTTTAATGTGTTCTGTGATTCAGAGTGCAGGTCTTTAATGTGTTCTGTGGTTATTCAGAGGTCTTTAATGTGTTCTGTGGTTATTCAGAGGTCTTTAATGTGAGCCTAGTGTTATGCTCTTCTCTTCTCACTCTCCGCATGGGAAGAGGCTGCAGAGCTCCAGTCCTGGCAGGTCCGCTGGCAGGATAGACTGGGGTTCTGGGTTCAAGTCCTGGCCTGGTTCCCTGCCCTGGTAGCCTTATGACTCACCCTCAATTATTTGTTTGCTGCATACTTGTCACGTTCGTTGAATGGAGGAGACCAAGGCCACCTCTCTATCTCCTCCCAGGTTGTTACCCACTCATCCTTCTCCCGGGACCATTCTTCCCCAAAGCGCTGTTCCTCCTTATCACGCTGTTTGGTCCTTTACGGTGGGTTATTCTGTCACGTTCGTTGAATGGAGGAGACCAAGGCGCAGCGTGATATGAATACGTGTTACTTTAATGACGACAAAGAAACACATAAACAAACTATAAAAACAACAACACCCCTAGACAGTACAAAACACATACATCACCCATGTCACACCCTGACCTAACCAAAACAATAAAGAAAACAAAGACTACTAAGGTCAGGGCGTGACAACAACACCTAACAGGGCGTGACAACAACACCTAACAGGGCGTGACAACAACACCTAACAGGGCGTGACAACAACACCTAACAGGGCGTGACAACAACACCTAACAGGGCGTGACAACAACACCTAACAGGGAGTGACAACAACACCTAACAGGGCGTGACAACAACACCTAACAGGGCGTGACAATGCTTGTTTGAGACTGCCATCAATGAAGTTGTTTGTGTTGGCGAGGGGCAACACAAACAACTTCATCAGCAATCAGATCATCTCTAACCAATCAGAGTATCAACGCCGGTGATATATTTTGATACCGCTGCTTTACCCATCTGCGTTCTGGCCCAATCCATCAGTTTCCCGAACAATCAGATGGCCCCCGAATGTGTTCGTATTCGATGAAGGGTTGGGGAGGTACTCAGATCCAGACTCATTGAAAAGAAGAAACTAACGTCTGTGGTTGTGACGTAGCGTTTGATTGGAGAAATGAGTCTGGTAACCAGGCAACTGCCCTGGTCCTCCAGCCTTCCACCCCTTCAAAAGCTCCTCACTTAGCCCCAGTACAGAAGCCCTGTCCTGGCTACACTCAGCCCCAAGCACCCCAGGCCCCTGGCCTGATGGAGGTCTTGAAATGGAGAGCCAGTGAAGTGGAGAGAGAAGGGAACAATGCTATCAGTGCGCTGGCGTCTGTCCTCCTGAACCCTTCCACCAGGAAACAGAGACACACAGCTCAGGGTTCCGCATAGTTAAAAAAAAAAAAGTAAATATGTTTTATTTATCTCTGATTGTTACACACAGTGAAAGAGAAAAATGGGAAGGAAAGAGAAAAACTGACAGAGAGGAGGGAAAGAAACATTAAATGGAGAGAGAGGGACAGAGAGAGTTGTTACAAAGGGATGAGAATAGAAAACCAAACAGAGAGAGAGAGAGAGGAGAGAGAGAGAGAGAGAGAGAGAAGGAGGGAGAAGGGAGACTATAGAGAGAGATTAAAGAGAGAGAGAAGGAGGGAGACACTGATTATATATAGAGAGAGGGAGTAGAGGTGGTGGTGTTGTGTCAGCCTGTTGGCTGGAGCGATAGTGACATTGACAGAACCTCTGGGTCCCCCCGGAGGGAAAACCATTACGCTTGTTTGAAATAGTTTCATTAACGCTCGACACAGGAGCCAAAACAGGACGACACGGGGGAAGAAAGGAGAGAAAAACAGAGAGGGGAAAACAGAGAGGGGAAAACAGAGAGGGGAAAACAGAGAGGGGAAACAGAAAGGGAAAAAAAGGAAAAGGGGAAACAGAGAGGGGAAAACAGAGAGGGGAAAACAGAGAGGGGAAACAGAGAAGGGAAAACAGAAAGGGAAAACAGAGAGGGGAAAACAAAGAGGGGAAAACAGAGAGGGGAAACAGAGAGGGGAAAACATAGAGAAGAAAAATAGAGAGGGGAAACAGAGAGGGGAAAACAGAGAGGGGAAACAGAAAGGGGAAAACAGAGAGGGGAAAACAGAGAGGGGGAAACAGAGAGGGGAAAACAGAAAGGGAAAAACAGAGAGGGGAAAACAGAGAGGGGAAAACAGAGAGGGGAAAACAGAGAGGCTGAAAACAGAGAGGGGAAAACAGAGAGGGGAAAACAGAGAGGGGAAAACAGAGAGGGGTAGACAGAGAGGCTGAAACAGAGAGGGGAAAACAGAGAGGGGAAAACAGAGAGGGGAACAGAAAGGGGAAAACAGAGAGGGGAAAACAGAGAGGGGAAACAGAGAGGGGAAAACAGAAAGGGGAAAACAGAGAGGGGAAAACAAAGAGGGGAAACAGAGAGGGGAAAGCAGAAAGGGGAAAACAGAGAGGGGAAAACAGAGAGGGGAAACAGAGAGGGGAAAACGAGAGGCTGAAAACAGAAAGGCTGAAAACAGAGAGGGGAAAACAGAGAGGGGAAAACAGAGAGGCTGAAAACAGAGAGGGAAACAGAGAGGGGGAAAAAGAGAGGGGAAAAAAGAGAGGGGAAAACAGAGAGGGGAAACAGAAAGGGGAAAACAGAGAGGGGAAAACAGAGAGGGGAAAACAGAGAGGGGAAACAGAGAGGGGAAAACAGAGAGGGGAAAACAGAGAGGGGAAAACGAGAGGCTGAAAACAGAAAGGCTGAAAACAGAGAGGGGAAAACAGAGAGGGGAAACAGAGAGGGGAAAACAGAGAGGCTGAAAACAGAGAGGGGAAACAGAGAGGGGGAAACAAAGAGGGGAAAACAGAGAGGCTGAAAACAGAGAGGGGAAAACAGAGAGGGGAAACAGAGAGGGGAAAACAGAGAGGGGAAAACAGAGAGGGGAAACAGAGAGGGGAAAACAGAGAGGGGAAAACAGAGAGGGGAAACAGAGAGGGGAAAGCAGAAAGGGGAAAACAGAGAGGGGAAAACAGAGAGGGGAAAACAGAGAGGGGAAAACGAGAGAGGGGAAAACAGAGAGGGGAAACAGAGAGGGGAAAACAGAGAGGGGAAAACAGAGAGGGGAAAACAGAAAGGGGAAAACAGAGAGGGGAAAACAGAGAGGCTGAAAACAGAGAGGGGAAAACAGAGAGGGGAAACAGAGAGGGGAAAACAGAGAGGGGAAAACAGAGAGGGGAAACAGAGAGGGGAAAACAGAGAGGGAAAACAGAGAGGGGAAACAGAGAGGGGAAAACAGAGAGGGGAAAACAGAGAGGGGAAACAGAGAGGAAAACAGAGAGGGAAAACAGAGAGGGGAAAACAGAGAGGGAAACAGAAAGGGGAAACAGAGAGGGGAAAAAGAGAGGGGAAAACAGAGAGGGGCAAACAGAAAGGGGAAAACAGAGAGGGGAAAACAGAGAGGCTGAAAAACAGAGAGGGGAAAACAGAGAGGGAACAGAGAGGGGAAAACAGAGAGGGGAAAACAGAGAGGGGAACAGAGAGGGGAAAACAGAGAGGGGAAAATAGAGAGGGTAAAACAGAGAGGGGGAAACAGAGAGGGAAAACCAGAGAGGGGAAAACCAGAGAGGGGAACCGAAAGGGGAAAACAGAGAGGGGAAAACAGAGAGGGAAAACAGAGAGGGGAAAACAGAGAGGGGAAAACAGAGAGTGGAAAACAGAGAGGGGTAGACAGAGAGGCTGAAAACAGAGAGGGGAAAACAGAGAGGGGAAAACAGAGAGGGGAAAACAGAGAGGCTGAAAACAGAGAGGGGGAAACAGAGGGGGGAAAACAGAGAGGGGAAAACAGAAAGGGGGAAAACAGAGAGGGGAAACAGAGAGGGGAAACAGAGAGGGGAAAAGAGAGGGGAAACAGAGAGGGGAAAAAAGAGAGGGGAAAAAAGAGAGGGGAAAACAGAAAGGGGCTGAAAACAGAGAGGGGAAAACAGAGAGGGGAAACAGAAAGGGGAAAACAGAGAGGGGAAAACAGAGAGGGGAAAACAGAGAGGGGAAAAGAGAGAGGGGAAAAGAGAGAGGGGAAAACAGAGAGGGGAAACAGAGAGGGGAAAACAGAGGGGGAAACAGAGAGGGGAAAACAGAGAGGGAAAACAGAGAGGGTAAAACAGAGAGGGGGAAACAGAGAGGGGAAAACAGAGAGGGGAAAACAGAGAGGGGAAACAGAAAGGGGAAAACAGAGAGGGGAAACAGAGAGGGAAAACAGAGAGGGGAAAGAGAGGCTGAAAACAGAGACGGGAAAACAGAGAGGGGAACAGAAAGGGGAAAACAGAGAGGGGAAAACAGAGAGGCTGAAAACAGAGAGGGGAAAACAGAAGAGGGGAAACAGAGATGGGAAAAAAGAGAGGGGAAACAGAGAGGCTGAAAACAGAGAGGGGAAACAGAGAGGGGAAACAGAGAGGGGAAAACAGAGAGGGGGAAAACAGAGACAGAGAAACAGAGAGGGGAAACAGAGAGGCTGAAAACAGAGAGGGGAAAACAGAGAGGGGAAAAAAGAGAGGGGAAAACAGAGAGGGGAAACAGAGAGGGAAAAAAGAGAGGGGAAACAGAGAGGCTGAAACAGAGAGGGGAAAACAGAGAGGGGAAACAGAGAGGGGAAAACAGAGAGGGAAAACAGAGAGGGAGAAACAGAGAGGGGAAAACAGAGAGGGGAAAACAGAGAGGGGAAAACAGAGAGGGGAAAAAAGAGAGGGGAAAACAGAGAGGGGAAACAGAAAGGGGAAAACAGAGAGGGGAAAACAGAGAGGGGAAAACAGAGAGGGGAAACAGAGAGGGGAAAACAGAGAGGGGAAAACAGAGAGGGGAAAACAAGAAGGGGAAAACAGAGAGGGGAAAACAGAGAGGGGAAACAGAGAGGGGAAAACAGAGAGGGGAAAAGAGAGAGGGGAAAACAGAGAGGGGAAAAACAGAGAGGGGAAAACAGAGAGGGGAAAACAGAGAGGGGAAACAGAGCGGGGAAAACAGAGAGGGGAAAACAGAGAGGGGGAAACAGAGAGGGGAAAACAGAGAGGGGAAAACAGAGAGGGGAAAACAGAGAGGGGAAAACAGAGAGGGGAAAACAGAGAGGGAAAACAGAGAGGGGAAAACAGAGAGGGGAAAACAGAGAGGGGAAAACAGAGAGGGGAAACAGAAAGGGGAAAACAGAGAGGGGAAACAGAGAGGCTGAAAACAGAGAGGGGAAAACAGAGAGGGGAAACAGAGAGGGGAAAAAAGAGAGGGGAAACAGAGAGGGGAAAACAGAGAGGGGAAAACAGAGAGGGGAAACAGAGAGGGGAAAACAGAGAGGGGAAAACAGAGACAGAGAAACAGAGAGGGGAAAACAGAGAGGCTGAAAACAGAGAGGGGAAAACAGAGAGGGGAAAACAGAGAGGGGAAAACAGAGAGGGGAAACAGAAAGGGGAAAACAGAGAGGGGAAAAACAGAGAGGGGAAAACAGAGAGGGGAAACAGAGAGGGGAAAACAGAGAGGGGAAAACAGAGAGGGGAAAACAGAGAGGGGAAACAGAGAGGGGAAAACAGAGAGGGGAAACAGAGAGGGGAAAACAGAGAGGGGAAACAGAGAGGGGAAACAGAGATGGGAAAACAGACAGGGGAAAACAGAGAGGCTGAGAACAGAGAGGGGAAAACAGAGAGGGGAAAAACAGAGAGGGAAAACAGAGAGGGGGAAAACAGAGAGGGGAAACAGAGAGGGAAACAGAAAGGGAAAACAGAGAGGGGAAAACAGAGAGGGGAAAACAGAGAGGGGAAAACAGAGAGGGGAAAACAGAGAGGGAAACAGAGAGGGGAAAACAGAGAGGGGAAAACAGAGAGGGGAAACAGAGAGGGGAAACAGAGAGGGGAAAACAGAGAGGGGAAACAGAGAGGGGAAAACAGAGAGGGGAAAACAGAGAGGGGAAACAGAGAGGGGAAACAGAGAGGGGAAAACAGAGAGGGGAAACAGAAAGGGAAAAACAGGAGGGGAAACAGAGAGGGGAAAACAGAGAGGGAAAACAGAGAGGGGAAACAGAGAAGGGAAAACAGAGAGGGAAAACAGAGAGGGGAAAACAAGAGGGAAAACAGAGAGGGGAAACAGAGAGGGGAAAAACAGAGAGGGAAAAACAGAGAGGGGAAAAGAGGGGAAAACAGAGAGGGGAACAGAGAGGGGAAAACAGAGAGGGGAAAACAGAGAGGGGGAAACAGAGAGGGGAAAACAGAAAGGGAAAAACAGAGAGGGGAAAACAGAGAGGGGAAAACAGAGAGGGGAAAACAGAGAGGTGAAACAGAGAGGGGAAACAGAGAGGGGAAAACAGAGAGGGGAAAACAGAGAGGGGAAAACAGAGAGGCTGAAACAGAGAGGGGAAAAAAGAGAGGGGAAACAGAGAGGGGAAACAGAGAGGGGGAAAACAGAGAGGGGAAAACAGAGAGGGAAAACAGAGAGGGGAAAACAGAAAGGGGAAAAACAGAGAGGGGAACAAAGAGGGGAAAGAGAGGGGAAAACAGAGAGGGAAAACAGAGAGGGGAAAACAGAGAGGGGAAACAGAGAGGGAAACAGAGAGGCTGAAAACAGAGAGGCTGAAAACAGAGAGGGGAAAACAGAGAGGGAAAACAGAGAGGGGAAAACAGAGAGGGGAAACAGAGAGGGGGAAAAGAGAGGGGAAAACAGAGAGGGGAAAACAGAGAGGGGAAACAGAAAGGGGAAAACAGAGAGGGGAAACAGAGAGGGGAAAACAGAGAGGGGAAACAGAGAGGGGAAAACAGAGAGGGGGAAACAGAGAGGGGAAAACAGAGAGGGGAAAACAGAGAGGGGAAAACAGAGAGGGGAAAACAGAGAGGGGAAAACAGAGAGGGAAAACAGAGAGGGGAAAAACAGAGAGGGGAAACAGAGAGGGGGAAACAGAGAGGGGAAAACAGAGAGGCTGAAAACAGAGAGGGGAAAACAGAGAGGGGAAACAGAGAGGGGAAACAGAGAGGGGAAAACAGAGAGGGGAAACAGAGAGGGGAAAACAGAGAGGGAAAACAGAGAGGGGAAACAGAGAGGGGAAACAGAGAGGGGAAACAGAGAGGGGAAAACAGAGAGGGGAAACAGAGAGGGGAAAAACGAGAGAGGGGAAAACAGAGAGGGGAAAACAGAGAGGGGAAAAAGAGAGGGGAAAACAGAGAGGGGAAACAGAGAGGGGAAAACAGAGAGGGGAAAACAGAGAGGGGAAAACAGAGAGGGGAAAACAGAGAGGGGAAAACAGAGAGGGGAAAACAGAGAGGGGAAAAACAGAGAGGGGAAACAGAGAGGGGAAAACAGAGAGGGGAAAACAGAGAGGGGAAACAGAGAGGGGAAAACAGAGAGGGGAAAACAGAGAGGGGAAAACAGAGAGGGGAAACAGAGAGGGGAAAACAGAGAGGGGAAAACAGAGAGGGGAAACAGAAAGGGGAAAACAGAGAGGGGAAAAAAGAGAGGGGAAAACAGAGAGGGGAAAACAGAAAGGGGAAAACAGAGAGGGGAAAACAGAGAGGCTGAAAACAGAGAGGGGAAAACAGAGAGGGGAAACAGAGAGGGAAACAGAGAGGGGAAAAACAGAGAGGGGAAACAGAGAGGGGAAAACAGAGAGGGGAAAACAGAGAGGGGAAAACAGAGAGGGGGAAAACAGAGAGGGGAAAACAGAGAGGGGAAACAGAGAGGGGAAACAGAGAGGGAAAACAGAGAGGGGAAACAGAGAGGGGAAAACAGAGAGGGGAAAACAGAGAGGGTAAACAGAGAGGGGAAAACAGAGAGGGGAAAAACAGAGAGGGGAAAACAGAGAGGGGAAACAGAGAGGGGAAAACAGAGAGGGGAAAACAGAGAGGGGAAAAAAGAGAGGGAAAACAGAGAGGGGAAACAGAGAGGGGAAAACAGAGAGGGAAAACAGAGAGGGGAAAACAGAGAGGGGAACAGAGAGGGGAAAACAGAGAGGGGAAAACAGAGAGGGGAAAACAGAGAGGGGAAAACAGAGAGGCTGAAAAACAGAGAGGGGAAACAGAAGAGGGGAAAACAGAAAGGGGAAAACAGAGAGGGGAAACAGAGAGGGGAAAAACAGAGAGGGGAAAAAGAGAGAGGGGAAACAGAGAGGGAAAACAGAGAGGGGAAACAGAGAGGGGAAAACAGAGAGGGAAAACAGAGAGGGGAAAACAGAGAGGGGAAAACAGAGAGGGGAAAACAGAGAGGGGGAAACAGAGAGGGGAAAACAGAGAGGGGAAACAGAGAGGGGAAACAGAGAGGGAAACAGAGAGGGGAAAACAGAGAGGGAAACAGAGAGGGGAAAACAGAGAGGGGAAAAACAGAGAGGGAAAACAGAGAGGGGAAAACAGAGAAGGGGAAACAGAGAGGGGAAAACAGAGAGGCTGAAAAACAGAGAGGGGGAAAACAGAGAGGGGAAAACAGAGAGGGGAAAAAAGAGAGGGGAAACAGAGAGGCTGAAAACAGAGAGGGGAAAACAGAGAGGGGAAACAGAGAGGGGAAAACAGAGAGGGGAAAACAGAGAGGGAGAAACAGAGAGGGGAAAACAGAGAGGCTGAAAACAGAGAGGGGAAAACAGAG
>NC_034187.2:6314435-6346935 GCF_002021735.2 Oncorhynchus kisutch
CCCCCCTCTCTCTCGCTCTCTGTCTCCTCTACCCCCCCCTCTCTCTCTCTCTCTCTCTCTCTCTCTCTACCCCCCCTCTCTCTCTCTCTCTCTACCCCCCCTCTCTCTCTCTCTCTCTCTCTCCCTCTACCCCCCCCTCTCTCTCTCTCTCTCTCTCTCCCTCTACCCCCCCTCTCTCTCTCTCTCTCTACCCCCCCCCTCTCTCTCTCTCTCTCCCTCTACCCCCCCCCTCTCTCTCTCTCCCTCTACCCCCCCTCTCTCTCTGTCTCTTGCTTTCTCTCTCTCTCTCTGCCCCCCCCCCCCCCCCCCTGAGTCTGCACATAGTCAAAGCCTTCCTTAATTTTGGGTCAGTCACAGTGGTCAGGTATTCTGCCACTGTGTACTCTCTGTTTAGGGCCACATAGCATTCTAGTTTGCTCTGTTTTTTTTTTTACATTTCTTCCAATGTGTCAAATTATTATCTTTTTGTTTTCTCATGATTTGGTTGGGTCTAATTGTGCTGCTGTCCTGTGGCTCTGCTCTGTTTGTGTTTGAGTCCCAGGACCAGGAATTCTTCTCTAGGTCATCTCTCTGTAGGTGATGGCTTTGTTATGGAAGGTTTGGGAATCGCTTCCTTTTAGGTGGTTGTAGAATTTAAAGTATTTTTCTGGATTTTGATAATTAGCGAGTATCGGCCAATTCTACTCTGCATGCATTATTTGGTGTTTTACGTCTCAATTTGGTGTTTGACCCATTTAGTGAATTCTTGGTTAGTGAGTGGACCCCAGACAAGGCAATGGGTTCCTGATTAATATGTCAAATTTGATGTTGATGGCGTAGAAGGCCCTTCTTGCCTTGTCTCTCAGCTCGTTCACAGCTTTGTGGAAGTTACCTGTGGCGCTGATGTTTAGGCCGAGGTACAGTGCCTTGCGAAAGTATTCGGCCCCCTTGAACTTTGCGACCTTTTGCCACATTTCAGGCTTCAAACATAAAGATATAAAACTGTATTTTTTTGTGAAGAAACAACAACAAGTGGGACACAATCATGAAGTGGAACGACATTTATTGGATATTTCAAACTTTTTTAACAAATCAAAAACTGAAAAATTGGGCGTGCAAAATTATTCAGCCCCCTTAAGTTAATACTTTGTAGCGCCACCTTTTGCTGCGATTACAGCTGTAAGTCGCTTGGGGTATGTCTCTATCAGTTTTGCACATCGAAAGACTGACATTTTTTCCCATTCCTCCTTGCAAAACAGCTCGAGCTCAGTGAGGTTGGATGGAGAGCATTTGTGAACAGCAGTTTTCAGTTCTTTCCACAGATTCTCGATTGGATTCAGGTCTGGACTTTGACTTGGCCATTCTAACACCTGGATATGTTTATTTTTGAACCATTCCATTGTAGATTTTGCTTTATGTTTTGGATCATTGTCTTGTTGGAAGACAAATCTCTGTCCCAGTCTCAGGTCTTTTGCAGACTCCATCAGGTTTTCTTCCAGAATGGTCCTGTATTTGGCTCCATCCATCTTCCCATCAATTTTAAACATCTTCCCTGTCCCTGCTGAAGAAAAGCAGGCCCAAACCATGATGCTGCCACCACCATGTTTTACAGTGGGGATGGTGTGGTCAGGGTGATGAGCTGTGTTGCTTTTACGCCAAACATAACATTTTGCATTGTTGCCAAAAAGTTCAATTTTGGTTTCATCTGACCAGAGCACCTTCTTCCACATGTTTGGTGTGTCTCCCAGGTGGCTTGTGGCAAACTTTAAACGACACTTTTTATGGATATCTTTAAGAAATGGCTTTCTTCTTGCCACTCTTCCATAAAGGCCAGATTTGTGCAATATACGACTGATTGTTGTCCTATGGACAGAGTCTCCCACCTCAGCTGTAGATCTCTGCAGTTCATCCAGAGTGATCATGGTCCTCTTGGCTGCATCTCTGATCAGTCTTCTCCTTGTATGAGCTGAACGTTTAGAGGTGGTGTTACAGAAGACGGTGGGGTTAGACCAGCTGTGATGTTACAGAAGACGGTGGGGTTAGATCAGGTGTGGTGTTACAGAAGGCAGTGGGGTTAGATCAGCTGTGATGTTACAGAAGACAGTGGGGTTAGACCAGCTGTGGTGTTACAGAAGACGGTGGGGTTAGACCAGCTGTGGTGTTACAGAAGGCAGTGAGGTTAGATCAGCTGTGATGTTACAGAAGACAGTGGGGTTAGATCAGCTGTGATGTTACAGAAGACGGTGGGGTTAGATCAGCTGTGATGTTACAGAAGACGGTGAGGTTAGATCAGCTGAGTGAGAAGAAGCGGTTTCTCTTGAGGAAATGTATTACTGCTGTTGCAGCAGCAAAAGGTAGTGGGAAACGTGGTCAGGTTAAGAGAAGATTAAAATAATGATGATGATCATGCTTCATAGGGTGTCTTTTTTCTCTGTGGTTTCTTCTGCTTTTCTTTTCTCTTTTCTACATGGAGGTACTAAGGGGAGGTTCTCTCAGTATTAATGGGGGAAGGGACAGGAATAAGAGGGCTTGGGTATTAGAAGTCATAAAACAGAAAAGGCTTAATGTAGTTTTCCTACAGGAGACACATAGTGACTGGGGTATGTGGTGGGAGGGGCAGCATGTACTCAGTCATACAGCCCCCCATATGGTCAAGGGTCGGGTTTTATTGGTCAAGGTGGATGTTATGGTTTTATTAATATTTATATATATATATTGTTATGTTTATGCTCCTAATGAGGGTATTGCTGTATTTGATCAAATAAAGCAAACCTTAAGACAGTGTGACCAAGAGGGCTGTATGGGGGCTGTATGGGGGCTGTATGGGGGGCTGTATGGGGGCTGTATGGGGGGCTGTATGGGGTGAGGGCTGTATGGGGGCTGTATGGGGGCTGTATGGGGGTGAGGGCTGTATGGGGGCTGTATGGGGGGCTGTATGGGGGCTGTATGGGGGGCTGTATGGGGGTGAGGGCTGTATGGGGGTGAGGGCTGTATGGGGGTGAGGGCTGTATGGGGGTGAGGGCTGTACACATAGTGACTGGGGTATGTGGTGGGAGGGGCAGCATGTACTCAGTCATGGTACTAATTTCAGTGCTGGGGTGGCCATCTTGTTTTCCTCAGTTTTAGGGGTGGTATCTACAACAGAGATGGTCAAGGGTCGGGTTTTATTGGTCAAGGTGGATGTTATGGTTTTATTAATATTTATATATATATATTGTTATGTTTATGCTCCTAATGAGGGTATTGCTGTATTTGATCAAATAAAGCAAACCTTAAGACAGTGTGACCAAGAGGGCTGTATGGGGGCTGTATGGGGGGCTGTATGGGGGCTGTATGGGGGCTGTATGGGTGGCTGTATGGGGGGCTGTATGGGGGCTGTATGGGGGGCTGTATGGGGGGCTGTATGGGGGCTGTATGGGGGCTGTATGGGGGCTGTATGGGGGCTGTATGGGGGGCTGTATGGGGGCTGTATGGGGGGCTGTATGGGGGCTGTATGGGTGGCTGTATGGGGGCTGTATGGGGGCTGTATGGGGGGCTGTATGGGGGGCTGTATGGGGGGCTGTATGGGGGCTGTATGGGGGCTGTATGGGGTGAGGGCTGTATGGGGGCTGTATGGGGGCTGTATGGGGGCTGTAATGGGGGCTGTATGGGGGCTGTATGGGTGGCTGTATGGGGGCTGTATGGGGGGCTGTATGGGGGGCTGTATGGGGGTGAGGGCTGTATGGGGGGCTGTATGGGGGGCTGTTAGGGGCTGTATGGGGGGCTGTATGGGGGGCTGTATGGGGGTGAGGGCCTGTATGGGGGCTGTATGGGGGGCTGTATGGGGGCTGGGGGGCTGTATGGGGGGGGTGAGGGCTGTATGGGGGTGAGGGCTGTATGGGGGTGAGGGCTGTATGGGGGTGAGGGCTGTATGGGGGGGCTGTATGGGGGCTGTATGGGGGCTGTATGGGGGGCTGTATGGGGGTGAGGGCCGTATGGGGGTGAGGGCTGTATGGGGGCTGTATGGGGGCTGTATGGGGGTGAGGGCTGTATGGGGGTGAGGGCTGTATGGGGGTGAGGGCTGTATGGGGGGCTGTATGGGGGGCTGTATGGGGGGCTGTATGGGGGTGAGGGCTGTATGGGGGTGAGGGCTGTATGGGGGCTGTATGGGGGCTGTATGGGGGTGAGGGCTGTATGGGGGTGAGGGCTGTATGGGGGTGAGGGCTGTATGGGGGTGAGGGCAGTATGGGGGGCTGTATGGGGGGCTGTATGGGGGTGAGGGCTGTATGGGGGTGAGGACTGTATGAGGGTGAGGGCTGTATGGGGGGCTGTATGGGGGGCTGTATGGGGGCTGTATGGGGGTGAGGGCTGTATGGGGTGAGGGCTGTATGGGGGGCTGTATGGGGGGGCTGTATGGGGCTGTATGGGGTGAGGGCTGTATGGGGGGCTGTATGGGGGCTGTATGGGGGTGGGGGCTGTATGGGGGCTGTATGGGGGCTGTATGGGGGCTGTATGGGGGGCTGTATGGGGGGCTGTATGGGGGCTGTATGGGGGCTGTATGGGGGGCTGTATGGGGGTGAGGCTGTATGGGGGCTGTATGGGGGGCTGTATGGGGGCTGTATGGGGGGCTGTATGGGGGGCTGTATGGGTGGCTGTATGGGGGCTGTATGGGGGGCTGTATGGGGGCTGTATGGGGGTGAGGCTGTATGGGGGGCTGTATGGGGGCTGTATGGGGGCTGTATGGGGGGCTGTATGGGGGGCTGTATGGGGGCTGTATGGGGGGCTGTATGGGGGCTGTATGGGGGGCTGTATGGGGGTGAGGCTGTATGGGGGTGAGGGCTGTATGGGGGTGAGGGCTGTATGGGGGTGAGGGCTGTATGGGGGTGAGGGCTGTATGGGGGAGGCTGTATGGGGGGGCTGTATGGGGGGCTGTATGGGGGCTGTATGGGGGTGAGGGCTGTATGGGGTGAGGGCTGTATGGGGGCTGTATGGGGGCTGTATGGGGGTGAGGGCTGTATGGGGGTGAGGGCTGTATGGGGGTGAGGGCTGTATGGGGGTGAGGGCTGTATGGGGGTTGAGGGCAGTATGGGGGGCTGTATGGGGGGCTGTATGGGGGTGAGGGCTGTATGGGGGTGAGGACTGTATGGGGGTGAGGGCTGTATGGGGGGCTGTATGGGGGGCTGTATGGGGGCTGTATGGGGGTGAGGGCTGTATGGGGGTCTGTATGGGGGTCTGTATGGGTGGTGAGGGCTGTATGGGGGTGAGGGCTGTATGGGGTGAGGGCTGTATGGGGGTGAGGGCTGTATGGGGGTGAGGGCTGTTATGGGGGCTGTATGGGGTGAGGGCTGTATGGGGGGCTGTATGGGGGTGAGGGCTGTATGGGGGGCTGTATGGGGGCTGTATGGGGTGAGGGCTGTATGGGGGTGAGGGCTGTATGGGGGGCTGTATGGGGGGCTGTATGGGGGGCTGTATGGGGTTGAGGGCTGTATGGGGGCTGTATGGGGGCTGTATGGGGGTGAGGGCTGTATTGGGGCTGTATGGGGGGCTGTATGGGGGGCTGTATGGGGGCTGTATGGGGGCTGTATGGGGGCTGTATGGGGGTGAGGGCTGTATGGGGGTGGGGGCTGTATGGGGGTGAGGGCTGTATGGGGGCTGTATGGGGGCTGTATGGGGGTGAGGGCTGTATGGGGGTGAGGGCTGTATGGGGGTGAGGGCTGTATGGGGGTGGGGGCTGTATGGGGGTGAGGGCTGTATGGGGGCTGTATGGGGGCTGTATGGGGGCTGTATGGGGGGCTGTATGGGGGGCTGAATGGGGGCTGTATGGGGGGCTGTATGGGGGGCTGTATGGGGGCTGTATGGAGGGCTGTATGGGGGCTGTATGGGGGCTATATGGGGGCTGTATGGGGGCTGTATGGGGGCTGTATGGGGGTGAGGGCTGTATCGGGGCTGTATGGGGGCTGTATGTGGGGCTGTATGGGGGCTGTATGGGGGCTGTATGGGGCTGTATGGGGGTGAGGGCTGTATGGGGGGCTGTATGGGGGCTGTATGGGGGCTGTATGGGGGCTGTATGGGGGGCTGTATGGGGGGCTGTATGGGGGGCTGTATGGGGGCTGTATGGGGGCTGTATGGGGCTGTATGGGGCTGAGGGCCTGTATGGGGGGCCTGTATGGGGGGCTGTATGGGGGCTGTATGGGGGGCTGTATGGGGGGCTGTATGGGGGGCTGTATGGGGGCTGTATGGGGGCTGTATGGGGCTGTATGGGGGTGAGGGCTGTATGGGGGGCTGTATGGGGGGCTGTATGGGGGCTGTATGGGGGGCTGTATGGGGGGCTGTATGGGGGTGAGGGCTGTATGGGGGGCTGTATGGGGGTGAGGGCTGTATGGGGGCTGTATGGGGGCTGTATGGGGGCTGTATGGGGCTGTATGGGGGTGAGGGCTGTATGGGGGGCTGTATGGGGTGAGGGCTGTATGGGGGCTTGTATGGGGTGAGGGCTGTATGGGGGTGAGGGCTGTATGGGGGCTGTATGGGGGGCTGTATGGGGGGCTGTATGGGGGTGAGGGCTGTATGGGGGTGAGGCTGTATGGGGGGGCTGTATGGGGGGCTGTATGGGGGGCTGTATGGGGGCTGTATGGGGGTGAGGGCTGTATGGGGGGCTGTATGGGGGTGAGGGCTGTATGGGGGTGAGGGCTGTATGGGGCTGTATGGGGGGCTGTATGGGGGCTGTATGGGGGGTGAGGGCTGTATGGGGTCTGTATTGGGGCTGTATGGGGGGCTGTATGGGGGGCTGTATCGGGGCTGTATGGGGGGCTGTATGGGGGCTGTATTGGGGGGCTGTATGGGGGTGAGGGCTGTATGGGGGTGAGGGCTGTATGGGGGCTGTATTGGGGCTGTATGGGGGCTGTATGGGGGCTGTATGGGGGACTGTATGGGGGCTGTATGGGGGCTGTATGGGGGCTGTATGGGGGCTGTATGGGGGCTGTATGGGGGCTGTATGGGGGGCTGTATGGGGGCTGTATGGGGGGCTGTATGGGGGCTGTATTGGGGGGCTGTATGGGGGTGAGGGCTGTATGGGGGTGAGGGCTGTATGGGGGCTGTATGGGGGTGAGGGCTGTATGGGGGGCCTGTATGGGGGCTGTATGGGGGGCTGTATGGGGGGCTGTATGGGGGGCTGTATGGGGCTGTATTGGGGTGAGGGCTGTATGGGGGGTGAGGGCTGTATGGGGGGCTGTATGGGGGCTGTATGGGGGCTGTATGGGGGTGAGGGCTGTATGGGGGGCTGTATGGGGGCTGTATGGGGGGCTGTATGGGGGGCTGTATGGGGGGCTGTATGGGGGCTGTATTGGGGTGAGGGCTGTATGGGGGTGAGGGCTGTATGGGGGGCTGTATGGGGGCTGTATGGGGGCTGTATGGGGGTGAGGGGCTGTATGGGGGTGAGGGCTGTATGGGGGCTGTATTGGGGCTGTAAAGGGGGTGAGGGCTGTATGGGGGCTGTATTGGGGCTGTATGGGGGCTGTATGGGGGAGAGGGCTGTATGGGGGTGAGGGCTGTATGGGGGCTGTATTGGGGCTGTAAAGGGGGGTGAGGGCTGTATGGGGGCTGTATTGGGGCTGTTATGGGGGGCTGTAAAGGGGGTGAGGGCTATATGGGGCTGTATTGGGGCTTGTATGGGGGGCTGTATGGGGGTTGAGGGGTGTATGGGGGTGAGGGCTGTATGGGGGTGAGGGCTGTATGGGGTGAGGGCTGTATTGGGGCTGTATGGGGGGCTGTATGGGGGGCTGTATGGGGGCTGTATGGGGGCTGTATGGGGGCGGTATGGGGGCTGTATGGGGGGCTGTATGGGGGCTGTATGGGGGCTGTATGGGGGCTGTATGGGGGCTGTATGGGGGGCTGTATGGGGGGCTGTATGGGGGCTGTATGGGGCTGTATGGGGGGATGTATGGGGCTGTATGGGGCTGTATGGGGGGCTGTATGGGGGGCTGTATGGGGGGCTGTATGGGGGGCTGTATGGGGGCTGTATGGGGGCTGTATTGGGGCTGTATGGGGGTGAGGGCTGTATGGGGGCTGTATGGGGTCTGTATTGTGGTTGTATGGGGGCTGTATTGGGGGCTGTATGGGGTCTGTATGGGGTCTGTATGGGGGTCTGTATGGGGGTCTGTATGGGGGGCTGTATTGGGGCTGTATGGGGGCTGTATGGGGGTGAGGGGTGTATGGGGGCTGTATGGGGTCTGTATGGGGGTGAGGGGTGTATGGGGGCTGTGTGGGGGGTGTATGGGGGCTGTATGGGGGCTGTATTGGGGGCTGTATGGGGGGCTGTATGGGGGCTGTATTGGGGTGAGGGCTGTATGGGGGGCTGTATGGGGGCTGTATGGGGGGCTGTATGGGGGCTGTATGGGGGGGCTGTATGGGGGCTGTATTGGGGTGAGGGCTGTATGGGGGTGAGGGCTGTATGGGGGGCTGTATGGGGGGCTGTATGGGGGCTGTATGGGGGTGAGGGCTGTATGGGGGTGAGGGCTGTATGGGGGCTGTATTGGGGCTGTAAAGGGGGTGAGGGCTGTATGGGGGCTGTATTGGGGCTGTATGGGGGCTGTATGGGGGAGAGGGCTGTATGGGTCTGAGGGCTGTATGGGGGCTGTATTGGGGCTGTAAAGGGGGTGAGGGCTGTATGGGGGCTGTATTGGGGCTGTATGGGGGGCTGTAAAGGGGGTGAGGGCTATATGGGGGCTGTATTGGGGCTGTATGGGGGGCTGTATGGGGGTGAGGGGTGTATGGGGGTGAGGGCTGTATGGGGGTGAGGGCTGTATGGGGGTGAGGGCTGTATTGGGGCTGTATGGGGGGCTGTATGGGGGCTGTATGGGGGCTGTATGGGGGCTGTATGGGGGCGGTATGGGGGGCTGTATGGGGGCTGTATGGGGGCTGTATGGGGTGCTGTATGGGGGGCTGTATGGGGGGCTGTATGGGGGGCTGTATGGGGGCTGTATGGGGGCTGTATGGGGGCTGTATGGGGGCTGTATGGGGGCTGTATGGGGGGCTGTATGGGGGCTGTATGGGGGCTGTATGGGGGCTGTATTGGGGCTGTATGGGGGTGAGGGCTGTATGGGGGCTGTATGGGGTCTGTATTGTGGTTGTATGGGGGGCTGTATTGGGGGCTGTATGGGGTCTGTATGGGGTCTGTATGGGGGTCTGTATGGGGTCTGTATGGGGGGCTGTATTGGGGCTGTATGGGGGCTGTATGGGTGTGAGGGGTGTATGGGGGCTGTATGGGGTCTGTATGGGGTGAGGGGTGTATGGGGGCTGTGTGGGGGGTGTATGGGGGCTGTATGGGGGCTGTATTGGGGCTGTATGGGGTCTGTATGGGGGTGAGGGGTGTATGGGGGCTGTATGGGGGGGTGTATGGGGGCTGTAATGGGGCTGTATGGGGGCTGTATGGGGGCTGTATTATGGCTGTATGGGGTGAGGGGTGTATGGGGGCTGTATTGGGCCTGTATGGGGGCTGTATGGGGGCTGTATTGGGGCTGTATGGGGGCTGTATGGGGGGCTGTATGGGGGCTGTATTGGGGCTGTATTGTGGTTGTATGGGGGGCTGTATGGGGGGCTGTATGGGGGGCTGTATGGGGTCTGTATGGGGGCTGTATGGGGGCTGTATGGGGGCTGTATGGGGGGCTGTATGGGGGCTGTATGGGGTCTGTATTGGGGCTGTATGGGGGCTGTATGGGGGCTGTATGGGGGGCTGTATGGGGGCTGTATGGGGGCTGTATTGGGGGCTGTATGGGGGCTGTATGGGGGCTGTATTGGGGCTGTATTGGGGCTATATGGGGGGGTTTAGGGGGGGACGGTTTTTGTTGTTTGGGAAAAATGGAGGGTTACAAAAGTCCTTGAGTCCTTGAGACAATGGTGGGAGGTTCTAGAGACAATGGTGGGAGGTTCTAGAGACAATGGTGGGAGGTTCTAGAGACAATGGTGGGAGGTTCTAGAGACAATGATGGGAGGTTCTAGAGACAATGGTGGGAGGTTCTAGAGACAATGGTGGGAGGTTCTAGAGACAATGGTGGGAGGTTCTAGAGACAACGGTGGGAGGTTCTAGAGACAATGGTGGGAGGTTCTAGAGACAATGGTGGGAGGTTGGGAAGGAACAAATACGATGGTTTTGTCAACAGTATACTGCTCTGTCTAGTACTGAAGAGACTATCAAGGCCCTTGAACAGGACATCAAATCTATTGAATTGAAGCTGTTCACTCAGATTGACCCCCTGGACTAGTCAAGAATTTACAGGACAAGAGACAATGAACTGAGGTCGTTTCTACATGAAAGAGTGAAGGGTGCCTTGTTTTGCTACCCTCAAGGATACGGACGCTCCTAGTGCTTTTTCTAAGACCTAGGGCAGTGGACAATGCAACGCAAACAGATGGTCTGCCTTCGTCTCCCTGATGGGAAGGTGACCACGGATGACGGTGAGATGTGCCAACATGCCAGGGATTTCTACTCTGTCCTCTATAAGGTGGAGGACTGTGATCTCTGTGTACTGAACAGTTGTTACATGGACTTCCTCAATTGGGACCTGAACAGGGAGTCGCATTGGACTCTAACATTACACTGCAAGAGCTGTCCACAGCAGTTATGCAGTTCTCAACAGGCCGAGCCCCTGGCATCGATGGTTTACCATCTGAGTTTTATAAGCACTTTTGGGGGTCTATTGGGGAGGATTTTTATGAAGTGCTGTGTGAATCTTTTCATGAGGGTTCTCTTCCTGTATCCTGTCAACGTGCGGTGCTTTCACTGTTGCCAAAAAAGGGGGATTTGGCTCTTCAAATAAATTGGAGACCTGTTGCTTTGCTGTGTGCAGAATATAAAATTGTATGTAAATGTCTCTCAAACAGGTTGAAAGAATATCTGGGGCTGTTGGTTCACAAGGACCAGTCTTACTGTGTACCTGACCTCTCTATCGTAGATAACTTGTGTCTAATAAGAGATGTTTTAGACATCTGTAAACTGTCTGATGTGAATGTGGGTTTACTTTCTTTGGATCAGGAGAAGCCTTTGATCGTGTGGACCATCAGTACTTGTTCAAAACAATGAAAGCCTTTGGGTTTGGGGATGTTTTTTTGTCATCTTGGATGAGTTTACTGTATGCTGGGGCCTCGTGTATGGTGAAGGTGGGGAGTGGTTTGAGTTGCCCCATCCCAGTCCAAAGGGGTATCAGAGAGGGATGCCCAATTTCAGGACAGTTATATTGTCTGGCAATTGAACCAATGCTTTGTTTTTTAAGAGCCGGAGCTTACTGGTTTCTCTGTGCCAGGTGTAATGAAGGGTCCCACGATAGCACTGTCTGCGGATGCAGATGACGTGACAGTTTTCAATTACAGGGGCTGAGGATGTTAAGGTTCTCTCAAACGCTTTAAAGGTGTATGAGGTGGCCTCCTCAGCTAGAGTCAATTGTGGGCAGGTCAGCTTCAGACGGGGTCTGCTCCACGGTCACCAGGGGGGCTTCAGACGGGGTCAGCTCCACGGTTACCAGGGGGCTTCAGATGGGGTCAGCTCCACGGTTACCAGGGGGGCTTCAGACGGGGTACGCTCCATGGTTACCAGGGGGGCTTCAGACGGGGTGCGCTCCATGGTTACCAGGCGGGCTTCAGACGGGGTCCGCTCCACGGTTACCAGGGGGGCTTCAGTGGGGCAGAGATGGGATGAAGACTTTGTTTTTTTTTCTAGGCTCTGATGTCTTTCAGATAAAGAACTGGGAGGGTGTAGTGGAGAAAGTGTGTGCCAGACTGTCAAGGTGGAAATGGGTACTGCCCCAGCTGTCTTATAGGGGAAGGTCTCTGGTAGCTAATAATATTGCTTCCTCTACCCTGTGGCACAGACTAATGATTTTACAGCCATACAAGAGCTTCAGAGGACCCTTGTCAATTTCTTCTGGTCTGGACAACACTGGATTAAAGCTGCAGCCCTGTACCTGCCACTGCACGAGGTGGGCAAGGCCTGGTGGACATTTCCTCCAGGATCATGGCTTTCCGGCTTCAAGCCGCCCAGAGACTGTTGTACAGTGACGGTTCTAGCTGGGTGGCCTACACATTGATGAGGAGAGTGGGTTGTTTGTGCTTAGACAAGCACCTTTTCCTCTTAAAGCTAGAGGGGAGTGATTTGTCTGGCCTGACTCCATTTTATCAGTCTGTTATGCAGGCTTGGAGAGTATTTAAACTGCCTATTTAAAAGAGGACAGCTGACCTACAATGGAGGATAATACATGGAGCCATAGCCACCAATATGCATCTGGTAACCTGGATCCTCCTGCTGGGGGGGGTGTCCATTCTGCATCTGGTAACCTGGATCCTCTGTTGGGGGGGGGTTGTCCAATATGCATCTGGTACACCTGGATCCTGCTGTTGGAGAGGGGTGTCCAATATGCATCAGGTACACCTGGATCCTGCTGTTGGAGAGGGGTGTCCAATATGCATCAGGTACACCTGGATCCTCCTGTTGGGGGGGGGGGTCCAGTATGCATCTGGTACACCTGGATCCTCCTGTTGGGGGGAGGGGGTCCAATATACATCTGGTACACCTGGATCCTCCAGTTGGAGAGGGGTGTCCAATATGCATCTGGTACACCTGGATCCTCCCTTTGGGGGAGGGTGTGCTGAGTCTGAAACTCTGGCACATCTGTTCTGACAGTGTCCCAGGTTGGTCAGGATGATTGACCTGATCACTAGCTGGTTCTCAGCTGTGGGAGAGGTTTTCTCTTCCCAACTGTTTATATTTGGGATAAAGTACAGGTTTAGTCGAAGGTTCTCTTACTTAGCATTGTGTCAGGGGGCAGCTAAATTAGCAATTTGGAAGACAGGAAAGAACAGTATTCTGGGACAGGGGTCTGCGGAAGTGGTGGGAATGCTGGAAGGGATGTTGGCAGCGAGACTAAGGGTTGAGTTTGCCTGTTACAAAATGGTTAATAATAACATTGGGCTGTTTATAGGTATATGGGGTATTCAGAGGTTGGTGTGTTTAGTTACTGTGGAGGAAGATTTGGTGTTGTGTTTAGTTACTGTGGAGGAAGATTTGGTGTTTTTAATTGATGTGTAACCATGGTTTTGTTAGAGTGTTTATTATGTTGTGGGTTCCCAGACCCAGTAAAGGTTATTTAAATCTCTGTCTCTCTCTGTCTCTCTCTCTTTCTCTCTCTCTCTCTCTCTCTCTCTCTCTCTCTCTCTCTCACTCTCTCTCTCAATCATTTGGCCACTGATATCATACGTGATCATGTGAGATTTGTTTAAGACACACACCTGAGACACACACGCACACTGTGCGTACATAAATGTAGTCTCAGCAGATGGGGTGTGTGTGTGTGTGTGTGTGTGTGTTTAAGCTGTCAGTTTAACACAGCCGTGTACTAATGCTACAGTCACAGTGGTTGTAGAGGTGTTTGTGTGTGTAGTTCAAAATTAAATCAAATTTTATTTGTCACATAAGCCGAATATAACAGTTGTTGACCCGCTAGCTGTCTGGAGCATATTGGACTGTTAGCTGAAGAGAACCAACGGCCAATTTCTTGGGCCACTATACACTATATATCTTATCTTGCCAATTGGACTGAACCCCTTTGGAACCCTACTTCTCTATCACAACTGTTCTATTCCACGTAACCGCACGAGGAGGCTTCAACAGACTTCCTCCGCCGTGACGTCCCTCTAAGGCCCTTCTGGTAGCTTGCTAGCCCCGGCCTGCTAGCTGTCTGAATCGCCGTGTCTCCAACCAGCCTAACTACTCACTGGACTCCTTTGATCACTCGGCTACGCACGCCTCTCCCTAATGTCAATATGCCTTGTCCATTGCTGTTCTGGTTAGTGATTATCGTTTTATTTCACTGCAGAGCCTCTAGCCCTGCTCAATATGCCTTAGCTAACCCTTCAGTTCCATCTCCCATACATGCGGTGACATCAGCTGGTTTAAATGTTTCTAGAGACAATATATCTCTCATCATTACACAATGCCTAGGTTTACCTCCAATGTATTCACAGCCTACCATACCTTTGTCTGTACATTATGCCTTGAATCTACTCTACCGCACCCAGAAACCTGCTCCTTTTAATCTCTGGTCCGAACGTACTAGACGACCACTTCTTATAACCTTTAGCCAAACCCCCTGCTAGCTGTCTGAATCGCCGTGTCTCTAGCCAGCCTAACTACTCACTGGACTCTTATGATCACTCGGCTACTTACCCTAATCCAACTCCTCCTCTGTTCCTCTGGTGATGTAGAGGTTAATCCAGGCCCTGCAGTGCCTAGCTCCACTACTACTCCCCAGGTGCTCTCATTTGTTGACTACTGTAAACGTGAAAGCCTTGGTCTCATGCATGTTAACATCAGAAGCCTCCTCCCTAAGTTGGTTTTACTCACTGCTTTAGCACACTCCGCCAACCCGGATGTCCTTGCCGTGTCTGAATCCTGGCTTAGGAAGACCAAAAAAAAACTGAAATTTCCATCCCTAACTATAAAATTTTCCGACAAGATAGAACTGCCAAAGGGGGCGGAGTTGCAATCTACTGCAGAGATAGACTGCAAAGTTCTGTCTTACTATCCAGGTCTGTGCCCAAACATTTCAAGCTTCTACTTCTAAAAATCCACCTTTCCAGAAACAAGCCTCTCACCGTTTCCGCTTGTTATAGACCCCCCTCTGCCCCCAGCTGTGCCCTGGACAACATATGTGAATTGATTGCCCCCATCTATCTTCAGAGCTCATACTGTTAGGTGACCTAAACTGGGACATTCTTAACACCCCAGCAATCCTACAATCTAAGCTTGATGCCCTCAATCTCACACAAATTATCAATGAACCTACCAGGCACCCTTATAGATATAATCCTAACCAACTTGCCCTCCAAATACACCTCTGGTGTTTTCAACCAAGATCTCAGCGATCACTGCCTCATTGCCTGCTTCCGTAATGGGTCTGCGGTCAAACGACCACCCCTCATCACTGTCAAACGCTCCCTAAAGCACTTCAGCAAGCAGGCCTTTCTAATCGACCTGGCCCGGGTATCCTGGAAGGATATTGACCTCACCCCATCAGTAGGAGACACCTGGTTATTCTTTAAAAGTGCCTTCCTCACGATCTGAAATAAGCATGCCCCATTCAACAAATGTAGAACCAGGAACAGATATAGTCCTTGGTTCACTCCAGACTTGACTGCCCTTGACCAGCACAATAACATCCTGTGGCATACTGCATTAGCGTCGAGTAGCTCCCGCGATATGCAACTTTTCAGGGAAGTTAGGAACCAGTATACACAGGCAGTTAGGAAAGCTAAGGCCAGCTTTTTCAAACAGAAATTTACATCCTGTAACACAAACTCCAAAAAGTTCTGGGACAATATATAGTCCATGAAGAATAAGAGCACCTCCTCCCAGCTGCCCACTGCACTGAGGCTAGGTAACATGGTCACCACCGATAAATACATGATAATCGAAAACTTCAACAAGCATTTCTCAACGGCTGGCCATGCCTTCCTCCTGGCTACTCCAACCTTGGCCAACAGCTCCGCCCCCCCCTCCGCAGCTACTCGCCCAAGCCTCCCCAGCTTCTCCTTTACCCAAATCGAGATAGCAGATGTTCTGAAAGAGCTGCAAAACTTGGACCCATACAAATCAGCTGGGCTTGACAATCTGGACCATCTATTTCTGAAACTGTCGGCCGCCATTGTCGCAACCCCTATTACCAGCCTGTTCAACCTCTCCTTCGTATCATCTGAGATCCCCAAGGATTGGAAAGCTGCCACGGTCATCCCCCTCTTCAAAGGGGGAGACACCCTGGACCCAAAGAGTTACAGACGATATCCATCCTGCCCTGTCTATCTAAGGTCTTCGAAAGCCAAGTCAACAAACAGATCACTGACCATCTCGAACGTGTCTCTCTGTCTCTCTCACCTTCTAACATGTCTCTCTGTCTCTCTCATCTTCTAACGTGTCTCTCTGTGTCTCTCTCACCTCCTAATGTGTGTCTCTCTGTCTCTCTCACCTTCTAACGTCTCTCTGTCTCTCTCACATTCTAACGTGTCTCTCTGTCTCTCTCACCTTCTAATGTGTCTCTCTGTCTCTCTCACCTTCTAACGTGTCTCTCTGTCTCTCTCACATTCTAACGTGTCTCGTTGTCTCTCACTCACACAGGACTAGACCCAGTGGACAGGCAGGACTAGACCCAGTGGACAGGCAGGTAGGACTAGACCCAGTGGACAGGCAGGACTAGACCCAGTGGACAGGCAGGACTAGACCCAGTGGACAGGCAGGACAAGACCCAGTGGACAGGCAT
Organism: Oncorhynchus kisutch; assembly: GCF_002021735.2. Classification (NCBI taxonomy): domain Eukaryota; kingdom Metazoa; phylum Chordata; class Actinopteri; order Salmoniformes; family Salmonidae; genus Oncorhynchus; species Oncorhynchus kisutch. The sequence goes on from NC_034187.2 coordinate 6,330,689, forward strand.
GACGAGATCCAGTGGACAGGCAGGACTAGACCCAGTGGACAGGCAGGACAAGACCCAGTGGACAGGCAGGACAAGACCCAGTGGACAGGCAGGACAAGACCCAGTGGACAGGCAGGACTAGACCCAGTGGACAGGCAGGACAAGACCCAGTGGACAGGCAGGCAGGACTAGACCCAGTGGACAGGCAGGACTAGACCCAGTGGACAGGCAGGACGAGATCCAGTGGACAGGCAGGACTAGACCCAGTGGACAGGCAGGACGAGATCCAGTGGACAGGCAGGACTAGACCCAGTGGACAGGCAGGACGAGATCCAGTGGACAGGCAGGACTAGACCCAGTGGACAGGCAGGACTAGACCCAGTGGACAGGCAGGACTAGACCCAGTGGACAGGCAGGACAAGACCCAGTGGACAGGCAGGCAGGACTAGACCCAGTGGACAGGCAGGACTAGACCCAGTGGACAGACAGGCAGGACTAGACCCAGTGGACAGGCAGGACTAGACCCAGTGGACAGGCAGGACAAGATCCAGTGGACAGGCAGGCAGGACTAGACCCAGTGGACAAGCAGGACAAGACCCAGTGGACAGGCAGGACAAGACCCAGTGGACAGGCAGGACAAGACCCAGTGGACAGGCAGGACTAGACCCAGTGGACAGGCAGGACAAGACCCAGTGGACAGGCAGGCAGGACTAGACCCAGTGGACAGGCAGGACTAGACCCAGTGGACAGACAGGCAGGACTAGACCCAGTGGACAGGCAGGCAGGACGAGACCCAGTGGACAGGCAGGACTAGACCCAGTGGAGAGGCAGGCAGGACGAGACCCAGTGGACAGGCAGGCAGGACGAGACCCAGTGGACAGGCAGGTCGAGACCCAGTGGACAGGCAGGCAGGACTAGACCCAGTGGACAGGCAGGACGAGACCCAGTGGACAGGCAGGACGAGATCCAGTGGACAGGCAGGACTAGACCCAGTGGACAGGCAGGACGAGATCCAGTGGACAGGCAGGACTAGACCCAGTAGACAGGCAGGACGAGATCCAGTGGACAGGCAGGACTAGACCCAGTGGACAGGCAGGATGAGACCCAGTGGACAGGCAGGCAGGACTAGACCCAGTGGACAGGCAGGACGAGACCCAGTGGACAGGCAGGACGAGATCCAGTGGACAGGCAGGACTAGACCCAGTGGACAGGCAGGACGAGATCCAGTGGACAGGCAGGACTAGACCCAGTGGACAGGCAGGACGAGATCCAGTGGACAGGCAGGACTAGACCCAGTGGACAGGCAGGACGAGATCCAGTGGACAGGCAGGACTAGACCCAGTGGACAGGGAGGACTAGACCCAGTGGACAGGCAGGTAGGACGAGACCCAGTGGACAGGCAGGACAGGACCCAGTGGACAGGCAGGTAGGACTAGACCCAGTGGACAGACACACATGTTACCATAGTAATTATGGTTCCGTTGACTTACAAAATATTTCTTTACGTTTCCAACACACACACACACACACACACACACACACACACACACACACACACACACACACACACACACACACACACACACACACACACACACACACCCTCACAGTCTCCGTCAAACAGAAGTTTTTAATGTCCCTCATTCAATTAAAGTTGGCGTTGCCCTGGACCGGAGGGGGCAATAAGTCACATATTGATATTATACAACCTGCTAATTACAGAGGCAATGAACTTTAATTAATGTCAAAGTGTGTGTGTGTGTGTGTTTGTATCTGTCCCTCTTGTTTAGTCAACCTCCAATCTCAAGCAATCTCTCTTGAGCACACAAATGCTCACCGTGTTGACATTTATAACTAGCATCTCAGCCCTAAAAGACACTAGCACTTTCAACCTGTGTAGGCTAGCATGGGTTAGCATTAACATAACTATCTCTAGATCAGCTACAACTCTCGCTCACTACTGTCAGAGGATCAAGACCTCAGCCCTCTCTCTCCTTCTCTCCCTCTTTTTTCGGTCTCCCTCCTTTCCCTCCCTCTCTTTGTCTTCCCCGTCGCTCTTCCTCTCTCTCTTCCCCCTCCCCCTCCTGGTCTCCCTTCCCTCCCTCTTACTCTCAAGGTCATTAATTCCTCTCATCTTTTCTCAGTCTCTCCCAACTTTAACCTTGAAGTCAAACTGTGATCATCTCTGACTCTGCTGCCATATACACACACACACACACACACACACACACACACACACACACACACACACACACACACACACACACACACACACACACACACACACACACACACACACACACACACACACACACACACACAAACAGTGTTTAACTGCTGCTTGTTGAGTGTTTTTGTCACAGTTAAATCAGATCAGCATTAGGGCTGCTCATCAGATAAATACTGGCCTGGTGTGTGTGTGTGTGTGTGTGTGTGTGTGTGTGTGTGTGTATGTGTGTGTGTGTGTGTGTGTGTGTGTGTGTGTGTGTGTGTGTGTGTGTGTGTGTGTGTGTGTGTGTGTGTGTGTGTGTGTGTGTGTGTGTGTGTGTGTGTGTGTGTGTGTGTGTGTGTGTGTGTGTGTGTGTGTGTGTGTGCTACTGTGATATTGGCTTTTCTGTCTCTGACCAAGGAGAGCATTCTGATTTGAGCGCCTGCGGACTGGTCTGCTTCTCTCTCACTCTCTCTGTGTGTTTCTAGTGCCATTGGTTGTCCTTGACAAAGTGATTCCGGATCCTAGATGGTCTTCCCTGGGTGCTATAGAGAGAGAATACTAGTTATACTAACTCCAGCAATATAATACTAGTTACTACTCTAGATAACTCCAGCAATATAATACTAGTTACTACTCAATACTACTAGATAACTCCAGCAATATAATACTAGTTACTACTCTAGATAACTCCAGCAATATAATACCAGTTACTAGTACTAGATAACTCCAGCAATATAATACTAGTTACTACTCTAGATAACTCCAGCAATATAATACTAGTTACTACTCTAGATAAATCCAGCAATATAATACTAGTTACTACTCTAGATAAATCCAGCATTATAATAGTAGTTACTACTCTAGATAAATCCAGCATTATAATACTAGTTACTACTCTAGATAACTCCAGCAATATAATACTAGTTACTACTCTAGATAACTCCAGCAATATAATACCAGTTACTAGTACTAGATAACTCCAGCAATATAATACTAGTTACTACTCTAGATAACTCCAGCAATATAATAGTAGTTACTACTCTAGATAAATCCAGCATTATAATAGTAGTTACTACTCTAGATAACTCCAGCAATATAATACTAGTTACTACTCTAGATAACTCCAGCAATATAATACCAGTTACTAGTACTAGATAACTCCAGCAATATAATAGTAGTTACTACTCTAGATAAATCCAGCATTATAATACTAGTTACTACTCTAGATAAATCCAGCATTATAATACTAGTTACTACTCTAGATAAATCCAGCATTATAATACTAGTTACTACTCTAGATAAATCCAGCATTATAATACTAGTTACTACTCTAGATAAATCCAGCATTATAATACTAGTTACTACTCTAGATAAATCCAGCATTATAATACTAGTTACTACTCTAGATAAATCCAGCATTATAATACTAGTTACTACTCTAGATAAATCCAGCATTATAATACTAGTTACTACTCTAGATAAATCCAGCATTATAATACTAGTTACTACTCTAGATAAATCCAGCATTATAATACTAGTTACTACTCTAGATAAATCCAGCATTATAATACTAGTTACTACTCTAGATAAATCCAGCATTATAATACTAGTTACTACTCTAGATAATCCAGCATTATAATACTAGTTACTACTCTAGATAACTCCAGCATTATAATACTAGTTACTACTCTAGATAACTCCAGCATTATAATACTAGTTACTACTCTAGATAAATCCAGCATTATAATACTAGTTACTACTCTAGATAAATCCAGCATTATAATACTAGTTACTACTCTAGATAAATCCAGCATTATAATACTAGTTACTACTCTAGATAAATCCAGCATTATAATACTAGTTACTACTCTAGATAAATCCAGCATTATAATACTAGGTACTACTCTAGATAAATCCAGCATTATAATACTAGGTACTACTCTAGATAAATCCAGCATTATAATACTAGTTACTACTCTAGATAACTCCAGCATTATAATACTAGTTACTACTCTAGATAAATCCAGCATTATAATACTAGTTACTACTCTAGATAAATCCAGCATTATAATACTAGGTACTACTCTAGATAAATCCAGCATTATAATACTAGGTACTACTCTAGATAAATCCAGCATTATAATACTAGGTACTACTCTAGATAAATCCAGCATTATAATACTAGGTACTACTCTAGATAAATCCAGCATTATAATACTAGTTACTACTCTAGATAAATCCAGCATTATAATACTAGGTACTACTCTAGATAAATCCAGCATTATAATACTAGTTACTACTCTAGATAAATCCAGCATTATAATAGTAGTTACTACTCTAGATAAATCCAGCATTATAATACTAGTTACTACTCTAGATAAATCCAGCATTATAATACTAGTTACTACTCTAGATAAATCCAGCATTATAATACTAGTTACTACTCTAGATAAATCCAGCATTATAATACTAGTTACTACTCTAGATAAATCCAGCATTATAATACTAGTTACTACTCTAGATAAATCCAGCATTATAATACTAGTTACTACTCTAGATAAATCCAGCATTATAATACTAGTTACTACTCTAGATAAATCCAGCATTATAATACTAGTTACTACTCTAGATAAATCCAGCATTACAATACTAGTTACTACTCTAGATAAATCCAGCATTATAATACTAGTTACTACTCTAGATAAATCCAGCATTATAATACTAGTTACTACTCTAGATAAATCCAGCATTATAATACTAGTTACTACTCTAGATAAATCCAGCATTATAATACTAGTTACTACTCTAGATAAATCCAGCATTATAATACTAGTTACTACTCTAGATAAATCCAGCATTATAATACTAGTTACTACTCTAGATAAATCCAGCATTATAATACTAGTTACTACTCTAGATAAATCCAGCATTATAATACTAGTTACTACTCTAGATAAATCCAGCATTATAATACTAGTTACTACTCTAGATAAATCCAGCATTATAATACTAGTTACTACTCTAGATAAATCCAGCATTATAATACTAGTTACTACTCTAGATAACTCCAGCATTATAATACTAGTTACTACTCTAGATAACTCCAGCATTATAATACTAGTTACTACTCTAGATAAATCCAGCATTATAATACTAGTTACTACTCTAGATAAATCCAGCATTATAATACTAGTTACTACTCTAGATAAATCCAGCATTATAATACTAGTTACTACTCTAGATAAATCCAGCATTATAATACTAGTTACTACTCTAGATAAATCCAGCATTATAATACTAGGTACTACTCTAGATAAATCCAGCATTATAATACTAGGTACTACTCTAGATAAATCCAGCATTATAATACTAGTTACTACTCTAGATAACTCAGCATTATAATACTAGTTACTACTCTAGATAAATCCAGCATTATAATACTAGGTACTACTCTAGATAAATCCAGCATTATAATACTAGTTACTACTCTAGATAAATCCAGCATTATAATACTAGGTACTACTCTAGATAAATCCAGCATTATAATACTAGTTACTACTCTAGATAAATCCAGCATTATAATAGTAGTTACTACTCTAGATAAATCCAGCATTATAATACTAGTTACTACTCTAGATAAATCCAGCATTATAATACTAGTTACTACTCTAGATAAATCCAGCATTATAATACTAGTTACTACTCTAGATAAATCCAGCATTATAATACTAGTTACTACTCTAGATAATCCAGCATTATAATACTAGTTACTACTCTAGATAAATCCAGCATTATAATACTAGTTACTACTCTAGATAAATCCAGCATTATAATACTAGTTACTACTCTAGATAAATCCAGCATTATAATACTAGTTACTACTCTAGATAAATCCAGCATTATAATACTAGTTACTACTCTAGATAAATCCAGCATTATAATACTAGTTACTACTCTAGATAAATCCAGCATTACAATACTAGTTACTACTCTAGATAAATCCAGCATTATAATACTAGTTACTACTCTAGATAAATCCAGCATTATAATACTAGTTACTACTCTAGATAAATCCAGCATTATAATACTAGTTACTACTCTAGATAAATCCAGCATTATAATACTAGTTACTACTCTAGATAAATCCAGCATTATAATACTAGTTACTACTCTAGATAAATCCAGCATTATAATACTAGTTACTACTCTAGATAAATCCAGCATTATAATACTAGTTACTACTCTAGATAAATCCAGCATTATAATACTAGTTACTACTCTAGATAAATCCAGCATTATAATACTAGTTACTACTCTAGATAAATCCAGCATTATAATACTAGTTACTACTCTAGATAACTCCAGCATTATAATACTAGTTACTACTCTAGATAACTCCAGCATTATAATACTAGTTACTACTCTAGATAAATCCAGCATTATAATACTAGTTACTACTCTAGATAAATCCAGCATTATAATACTAGTTACTACTCTAGATAAATCCAGCATTATAATACTAGTTACTACTCTAGATAAATCCAGCATTATAATACTAGTTACTACTCTAGATAAATCCAGCATTATAATACTAGGTACTACTCTAGATAAATCCAGCATTATAATACTAGGTACTACTCTAGATAAATCCAGCATTATAATACTAGTTACTACTCTAGATAACTCCAGCATTATAATACTAGTTACTACTCTAGATAAATCCAGCATTATAATACTAGTTACTACTCTAGATAAATCCAGCATTATAATACTAGGTACTACTCTAGATAAATCCAGCATTATAATACTAGGTACTACTCTAGATAAATCCAGCATTATAATACTAGGTACTACTCTAGATAAATCCAGCATTATAATACTAGGTACTACTCTAGATAAATCCAGCATTATAATACTAGTTACTACTCTAGATAAATCCAGCATTATAATACTAGGTACTACTCTAGATAAATCCAGCATTATAATACTAGTTACTACTCTAGATAAATCCAGCATTATAATAGTAGTTACTACTCTAGATAAATCCAGCATTATAATACTAGTTACTACTCTAGATAAATCCAGCATTATAATACTAGTTACTACTCTAGATAAATCCAGCATTATAATACTAGTTACTACTCTAGATAAATCCAGCATTATAATACTAGTTACTACTCTAGATAAATCCAGCATTATAATACTAGTTACTACTCTAGATAAATCCAGCATTATAATACTAGTTACTACTCTAGATAAATCCAGCATTATAATACTAGTTACTACTCTAGATAAATCCAGCATTATAATACTAGTTACTACTCTAGATAAATCCAGCATTATAATACTAGGTACTACTCTAGATAAATCCAGCATTATAATACTAGTTACTACTCTAGATAAATCCAGCATTATAATACTAGGTACTACTCTAGATAAATCCAGCATTATAATACTAGTTACTACTCTAGATAAATCCAGCATTATAATACTAGTTACTACTCTAGATAAATCCAGCATTATAATACTAGTTACTACTCTAGATAAATCCAGCATTATAATACTAGTTACTACTCTAGATAAATCCAGCATTATAATAGTAGTTACTACTCTAGATAAATCCAGCATTATAATACTAGGTACTACTCTAGATAAATCCAGCATTATAATACTAGTTACTACTCTAGATAAATCCAGCATTATAATACTAGTTACTACTCTAGATAAATCCAGCATTATAATACTAGTTACTACTCTAGATAAATCCAGCATTATAATACTAGTTACTACTCTAGATAAATCCAGCATTATAATACTAGTTACTACTCTAGATAAATCCAGCATTATAATACTAGTTACTACTCTAGATAAATCCAGCATTATAATACTAGTTACTACTCTAGATAAATCCAGCATTATAATACTAGGTACTACTCTAGATAAATCCAGCATTATAATAGTAGTTACTACTCTAGGATAAATCCAGCATAATAATACTAGTTACTACTCTAGATAAATCCAGCATTATAATACTAGGTTACTACTCTAGATAAATCCAGCATTATAATACTAGTTACTACTCTAGATAAATCCAGCATTATAATACTAGTTACTACTCTAGATAAATCCAGCATTATAATACTAGGTACTACTCTAGATAAATCCAGCATTATAATACTAGGTACTACTCTAGATAAATCCAGCATTATAATACTAGGTACTACTCTAGATAAAATCCAGCATTATAATACTAGGTACTACTCTAGATAAATCCAGCATTATATACTAGTTACTATCTAGATAAATCAGCATTATAATACTAGTTACTACTCTAGATAAATCCAGCATTATAATACTAGTACTACTCTAGATAAATCCAAGCAGTATAATATAGCTAGTTACGTTACTACTCTAGATAAATCCAGCATTATAATACTAGTTACTACTCTAGATAAATCCAGCATTATAATACTAGTTACTACTCTAGATAAATCCAGCATTATAATACTAGTTACTACTCTAGATAAATCCAGCATTATAATACTAGTTACTACTCTAGATAAATCCAGCATTATAATACTAGTTACTACTCTAGATAAATCCAGCATTATAATACTAGGTACTACTCTAGATAAATCCAGCATTATAATCCTAGTTACTCTCTAGATAAATCCGCATTATAATACTAGGTACTACTCTAGATAAATCCAGCATTATAATACTAGTACTACTCTAGATAAATCCAGCATTATAATACTAGTTACTACTCTAGATAAATCCAGCATTATAATACTAGGTACTACTCTAGATAAATCCAGCATTATAATACTAGTTACTACTCTAGATAAATCCAGCATTATAATACTAGGTACTACTCTAGATAAATCCAGCATTATAATACTAGTTACTACTCTAGATAAATCCAGCATTATAATACTAGGTACTACTCTAGATAACTCCAGCATTATAATACTAGTTACTACTCTAGATAAATCCAGCATTATAATACTAGGTACTACTCTAGATAAATCCAGCATTATAATAACTAGTTACTACTCTAGATAAATCCAGCATTATAATACTAGTTACTACTCTAGATAAATCCAGCATTATAATACTAGTTACTACTCTAGATAAATCCAGCATTATAATACTAGTTACTACTCTAGATAAATCCAGCATTATAATACTAGGTACTACTCTAGATAAATCCAGCATTATAATACTAGGTACTACTCTAGATAAATCCAGCATTATAATACTAGGTACTACTCTAGATAAATCCAGCATTATAATACTAGTTACTACTCTAGATAAATCCAGCATTATAATACTAGTTACTACTCTAGATAAATCCAGCATTATAATACTAGGTACTACTCTAGATAAATCCAGCATTATAATACTAGTTACTACTCTAGATAAATCCAGCATTATAATACTAGGTACTACTCTAGATAAATCCAGCATTATAATACTAGTTACTACTCTAGATAAATCCAGCATTATAATACTAGGTACTACTCTAGATAACTCCAGCATTATAATACTAGTTACTACTCTAGATAAATCCAGCATTATAATACTAGGTACTACTCTAGATAAATCCAGCATTATAATACTAGTTACTACTCTAGATAAATCCAGCATTATAATACTAGTTACTACTCGATACTAAAGAAATCTAAAGCCAAAGATGTGTTTGGGCTGGACTGGACCTTTCTTAAAAACTACAAAGAGTCACTCATTGGCCCTATTACTAATGTCACCAACACATCTATTGGTCTCGGGGTGTTTCCAAGGGTATGGAAGTCGGCTGTAATAACGGCCATCTTTAAATCAGGCGACCCTGCCGACGTGAGTAACTACAGGCCCATTAGTATACTACCTGTGCTGTCAAAGGTTGTTGAAAGGTTTGTAGCAGAACAACTGATTTCTCATCTCAACAACAGCCCCTTCACATTACACTCCATGCAGTTTGGCTTCAGAGCGAAACACTCCACAGAAAAGGCCAACTGCTTTCTTCTGGAAAATGTGAAGTCCAAGATGGACAAAGGGGGCGTTGTTGGGGCTGTGTTTCTGGATCTAAGGAAGGCTTTTGATACTGTTAACCATGAGATTCTCGTCACAAAATTGTCAGAGTTCAACTTTTCCACTGATGCCTTGAGGTGGATGAAATCATACCTTGAAGGCAGAACTCAGTGTGTCAGAGTGAGCAAGGAGCTGTCGACCACTCTTAGCTATGATGTGGGAGTGCCCCAAGGGGCAATACTGGGTCCCCTCCTGTTCAGCCTGTACATTAATGATCTGCCTTCTGTCTGTACTGGGTCTGAAGTTCAAATGTATGCAGATGATACAGTGATATATGTGCATGCAAAGAGCAAACAACAAGCTGCACAATAACTTACTACTGTAATGGTCCAGGTTACAGAGTGGCTCAGTGACTCGTGTTTGCATCTCAATGTGAAAAAAACTTCACAAAGAGGGCAACAGATGCTACTGAGCCAGATGTCTATGTGTCAGGGGAGAAGCTCCAGGTGGTATCTGATGCTACTGAGCCAGATGTCTGTGTGTCAGGGGAGAAGCTACAGGTGGTATCTGATGCTACTGAGCCAGATGTGTATGTGTCAGGGGAGAAGCTCCAGGTGGTATCTGATGCTACTGAGCCAGATGTCTATGTGTCAGGGGAGAAGCTCCAGGTGGTATCTGATGCTACTGAGCCAGATGTGTATGTGTCAGGGGAGAAGCTCCAGGTGGTATCTGATGCTACTGAGCCAGATGTCTGTGTGTCAGGGGAGAAGCTCCAGGTGGTATCTGATGCTACTCAAATCAAATTTCAAATTCAAATTTATTTTATTTTATATAGCCCTTCGTACATCAGCTGATATCTCAAAGTGCTGTACAGAAACCCAGCCTAAAACCCCAAACAGCAAGCAATGCAGGTGTAGAAGCACGGTGGCTAGGAAAAACTCCCTAGAAAGGCCAATACCTAGGAAGAAACCTAGAGAGGAACCAGGCTATGTGGGGTGGCCAGTCCTCTTCTGGCTGTACTGAGCCAGATGTCTATGTGTCAGGGGAGAAGCTCCAGGTGGTATCTGATGCTACTGAGCCAGATGTCTATGTGTCAGGGGAGAAGCTCCAGGTGGTATCTGATTTTAAGTACCCTGGCATCATACTTGATTCCAACCTCTCTTCTAAAAAGCATGTGAAAAAGGTAATTCAAATAACCAAATTCAACCTAGCTAATTTCCGATTTATACGAAATTGTTTGACTACAGAGGTAGCAAAACTGTACTTCAAATCTATGATACTCCCCCACTTAACATACTGCTTGACTAGTTGGGCCCAAGCTTGCTGTACAACATTAAGACCTATTCAGTCTGTCTACAAACAGGCTCTCAAAGTGCTTGATAGGAAGCCCAATAGCCATCATCACTGTTACATCCTTAGAAAGCATGAGCTCCTGAGTTGGGAAAATCTTGTGCAATACACCGACGCATGTCTTGTATTCAAGATCCTAAACGGCCAGGCTCCTCCCCCTCCACTCAGTATTTTTGTTAAACAGAAAACCCAAACATATGGCAGCAGATCCACAAGGTCTGCCATGAGAGGTGACTGAATAGTTCCCTTAAGGAAAAGCACCTTTAGTAAATCCGTTTTCTCTGGGAGAGCTTCCCATGTCTGGAATACACTGCCATCAGACACACATAACTGCACCACATATCACACTTTCACAAAATGCATGAAGACATGGCTAAATGCCAATCAGATTTGTGAACATGGTCCCTAGCTGTGTATTGCCGCTTTCCATTTTGTCTGTTGTCTATAGCTTGCGAGGTGTGGAAACACGTTGTTACTTTTATGAATTTTGTCTTTGTCTGCTTTTTGTTCTATGTTGCTCTGTCTGTATGCTACGTCTTGCTTGTTCTATGTTGCTCTGTCTGTATGCCACGTCTTGCTTGTCCTATGTTGCTCTGCGTGTGCTCATTGCTCAATGATTGTCTGTATTGTCTGTATTGTAATTGTTTTTAATAACCTGCCCAGGTTGAAAATTAGCCAGCTGGCTAAAACCGGCACTTTTACTGAAACGTTGATTAATGTGCACTGTCCCTGTAAAAATAAAATAAACTCAAACTCAAACTCAAATTTAATTACGCATTTTTGCCAACATTTACTGACACCGGCCATATTCAACTGGTGTTGAGTTATTCTGGGAGATAACCAACCAGGTTCAATGTTAGCTAGCTAAAATGAGGCTATAGCTAGCCAAGCAAATGGCTCTGAGATACGAATAATAAGATTATACACATAATGTTAACTAGCGAACCAGCCAGCTAATGTTAGTTACCTAGCTAACAGTACACTTTAACTTGAAATGAAACCACTTTCTGTCAAAATTAGAAATGTGTAATATCTGAAAATGTAGCTAGCTAGACTATCTTACCCGTCCGTATACATCATTCATGGGATGGACGCGTCTCCTTTCGGATGCCATGGTTGCCCTTAGTTTGAAGATGTAATCCGTTGACAGGTGTTTTCTCCATCTCCTTAGCTATCATACTCAAATTCCACAGATTTTATAACTCTGTCCTCCAGAAAGTGGAGCGCAACACTTACGCAGTTTTACTACACAATACATTAAAAAAAGCAGCGTTAGACAGGATTCCCTTGATGTACTGACCAGCTTGGCAGACCAATCCAACCTCATCTCTCGGCATGTCCAGCCCACTCATTATCTCAGCCAATTATGGCTAGCGGGAAGGTTGCTCACTATTTCAGTGGCTAAACCCACTAGGCTCGTAATTGAACCATTTTATTCATATGTACAGATGGAATACAAGTTTATTATTAAGGCACATGAAAGTTTACATGTTCTAGAAGGTATTTCTACCAAAAAAGTAATTTTGTTCAAATGTCTCTCCTGTGAACTAGTGATTCATGTCTAGTTTCCTGAAATCTGTACCATAAGTGTCAACAATTCTGTCACTTACTGTCACTACGGGGTGGCAGGTAGCCTGGTGGTTAGAGCTTTGGACTTGGAACCGAAAGGTTGCAAAGATCGAATCCCTGAGCTGACAAGGTAAAACAATCTGTCATTCTGCCCCTGAACAAGGCAGATAATCCACTGTTCCCCATAAGGCCATCATTGAAAATAAGAATTTGTTCTTAACTGACTTGCCTAATCCCTCTCCTCTCCTCTCCTCTCCTCTCCTCTCCTCTCCTCTCCTCTCCTCTCCTCTCCTCTCCTCTCCTCTCCTCTCCTCTCCTCTCCTCTCCTCTCCTCTCCTCTCCTCTCCTCTCCTCTCCTCTCCTCTCCTCTCCTCTCCTCTCCTCTCCTCTCCTCTCCTCTCCTCTCCTCTCCTCACCATCTCTGCTGTTTGAAGTCCAGAGAGGGTAAAGACTGGTGTGTGTGTGTGTGTGTGTGTGCTTGTGTTTGTGTGTGTGTGTCCGCCAGATGCTGTTGGATCACACTATAAAGGACCCAACCCCTCTGAGAGAGAGAGAGACTCTGGGGCTCTGTTCACGACCCCATAGAGCCCCAGGACAGCAACACAATTAGACCCAACCAAGTCTTGAGAAAACAAAAGGATAATTACTTGACACATTGCAAAGAATGTACAAAAAAAACAGAACAAACTAGAATGCTATTTGGCCATAAACAGAGAGTACACAGTGGCAGAATACCTGACCACTGTGACTGACCCTAAACAGAGAGTACACAGTGGCAGAATACCTGACCACTGTGACTAATGAAAAACTGAAGGAAAGCTTTGACTATGTACAGACTCAGTGAGCATAGCCTTGCTATTGAGAAAGGCCACTGTAGACAGACATGGCTCTCAAGAGAAGACAGGCTATGTGCACACTGCCCACAAAATGAGGTGGAAACTGAGCTGCACTTCCTAACCTCCTGCCAAATGGATGACCATGTTAGAGGCACATATTTCTCTCATATTACACAGATCCACACATTTCTTTTGATAAACTCCCATATCTACTGGGTGAAATTCCACAGTGTGCCATCACAGCAGCAAGATTTGTGACCTGTTGCCCCGAGAAAAGGGCAACCAGTGAAGAACAAACACCACTGTATGTACAACCCATATTTATGTTTATTTATTTTCCCTTTTGTACTTTAACAATTTATCATTACAACACTGTATATACGCATAATATTGCATGTGAAATGTCTTTATTATTTTGGTACTTCTGTGAGTGTAATGTTTACTGTTAAGATTGTCACATTGTTTTTACCTAACCTTAACCTTAACCACAACCCTAACCCCAGCACCTAACCCTAACCCTCTCTCCTAACCCCAGCACCTAACCCTAACCCTCTCTCCTAACCCCAGCACCTAACCCTAACCCTCTCTCCTAACCCCAGCACCTAACCCTAACCCTCTCTCATAATCCCAGCACCTAACCCTAACCCTCTCTCATAACCCCAGCACCTAACCCTAACCCTAAAACAACTCCTATCTCCTAACCCCAGCACCTAACCCTAACCCTCTCTCATAATCCCAGCACCTAACCCTAACCCTCTCTCATAACCCCAGCACCTAACCCTAACCCTAAAACAACTCCTATCTCCTAACTCCAGCACCTAACCCTAACCCTCTCTCATAACCCCAGCACCTAACCCTAACCCTAATCCAACTCCTATCTCCTAACCCCAGCACCTAACCCTAACCCTAAAACAACTCCTATCTCCTAACCCCAGCACCTAACCCTAACCCTCTCTCATAACCCCAGCACCTAACCCTAACCCTCTCTCCTAACCCCAGCACCTAACCCTAACCCTCTCTCCTAACCCCAGCACCTAACCCTAACCCTCTCTCCTAACCCCAGCACCTAACCCTAGCCCTAAAACTAACCCTATCTCCTAACCCTAACACTAATTCTAACCTTAACCCTAAACTCCCTAGTTGGTCAATTGTTTTACTATTCTTAGCTAGCTATAGTTAAACACATCCACACAGTCTTCACACACACACACACACACACACACACACACACACACACCACACACACACACACACACACACACACACACACACGAGCGCACACACGCACACACACACACAGCAAGCCATCTCTCTCTCTGTGTGTTCTCAGAGTCACCTTGCCACAGGCCCTCTCCTCCCTGCTCAGAGCTGGCTCTATCCGGGTGTGTATCCCGTCAGCTCAATCAATGGCACACTGTGTGTGTGTGTGTGTGTGTGTGTGTGTGTGTGTGTGTGTGTGTGACCACTCACTTATCATTGGTCTAATGTGTAGTCATAGTGAGGACCCTCTGTCTGTCTGTCTGTCTGTCTGTCTGTCTGTCTGTCTGTCTGTCTGTCTGTCTGTCTGTCTGTCTGTCTGTCTGTCTGTCTCTCTGTCTCTGTCTCTGTCTGTCTGTCTGTCTGTCTGTCTGTCTGTCTGTCTGTCTGTCTGTCTGTCTGTCTGTCTGTCTGTCTGTCTGTCTGTCTGTCTGTCTGTCCTGTCTGTCTCTCTGTCTGTCTGTCTGTCTGTCTGTCTGTCTGTCTGTCTGTCTGTCTGTCTGTCTGTCTGTCTGTCTGTCTGTCTGTCTGTCACATGAAAGAAGGTGAAGAAAAGTTATTCAGAGGAGAGCAAGGCCAGTCACTGTGACAAGTAACAAAACAGACAAGACACAACTAACCTGGGTAAGTTAACCTGGTTATTGTTAATACTCTAACCTGGTTAAGTTAACCTGGTTATTAATACTCTAACCTGGTTAAGTTAGCTGGTTATTATTAATACTCTAACCTGGTTAAGTTAACCTGGTCATTAATACTCTAACCTGGTTAAGTTAACCTGGTTATTATTAATACTCTAACCTGGGTAAGTTAACCTGGTTATTAATACTCTCCGTCTGTTCTGTAACATGTGACGTGGGTTCAAACCTGATGGCTCACTGACGTGTGTGTTATGTGTGCAGTTTCATAGCATGTTTTGCTAGGCGCTACGTTGGTGTTAGAACGATACTGACAGATTTACACTTCCTGCTATTCTACTGCGAAGCTCTCGGACAGCGGACACACACGCACGCACG
>NC_034187.2:6351935-6359435 GCF_002021735.2 Oncorhynchus kisutch
GAGAGAGACAGAGACAGAGACAGAGACAGAGAGAGAGACAGAGACAGAGACAGAGAGAGAGAGAGAGAGAGAGAGAGAGAGAGAGAGAGAGAGAGAGAGAGAGAGAGAGAGAGAGAGAGAGAGAGAGAGAGAGAGAGAGAGACAGAGACAGACAGAGACAGAGACAGAGACAGAGACAGAGTCAGAGACAGACAGAGAGAGAGAGAGACAGAGACAGAGACAGAGACAGAGTTTTAAATCATCTTTATTGGGTCTGGGGGCCCACCACACAATAAATACTTATACAAAACCACAGTTACACATCAATTAAAAACACAACTCTAATTCCTCCTCCACAGTAACTAAACACAACAGCCTCTGAATACCCCATATACTCAAAAACAGATCAATATTGTTGACAAGTTTGTAACAGGCAAACTCAACCCTTAGTCTCGCTGCCAACATCCCCTCCAGCATTCCCACCACTTCCACAGACCCCTGTCCCAGAATGCTGTTCTTTCGGGTCTTCCATATCGCTAATTTTGCTGACCCTAACACAAAAAATACCAAAGCATTGGTTCAATTGCCAGACTATATAACTGCCCTGAAATTGGGCATCCCTGCCTGATTCCCCTTTGGACGGGGATGGGGCAACTCAAACCACCCCCCACCTTCACCATACACGAGGCCCCAGCATACAGTAAACTGATCCAAGACAAAAAAACATCCCCAAACCCAAAGGCTTTCATTGTTTTGAACAAGTACTGATGGTCCACACGATCAAAGGCTTCTCCTGATCCAAAGAAAGTAAACCCACATTCACATCAGACAGTTTACAGATGTCTAAAACATCTCTTATTAGACACAAGTTATCTACGATAGAGAGGTCAGGTACACAGTAAGACTGGTCCTTGTGAACCAACAGCCCCAGATATTCTTTCAACCTGTTTGAGAGACATTTACATACAATTTTATATTCTGCACACAGCAAAGCAACAGGTCTCCAATTTATTTGAAGAGCCAAATCCCCCTTTTTTGGCAACAGTGAAAGCACCGCACGTTGACAGGATACAGGAAGAGAACCCTCATGAAAAGATTCACACAGCACTTCATAAAAATCCTCCCCAATAGACCCCCAAAAGTGCGTATAAAACTCAGATGGTAAACCATCGATGCCAGGGGCTCGGCCTGTTGAGAACTGCATAACTGCTGTGGACAGCTCTTGCAGTGTAATGTCAGAGTCCAAAAGCAGCTCTCTGTTCAGGTCCCAATTGAGGAAGTCCATGTAACAACTGTTCAGTACACAGAGAGTCACAGTCCTCCACCTTATAGAGGACAGAGTAGAAATCCCCGGCATGTTGGCACATCTCACCGTCATCCGTGGTCACCTTCCCATCAGGGAGACGAAGGCAGACCATCGGTTTGCGTTGCATTGTCCACTGCCCTAGGTCTTAGAAAAAGCACTAGGAGCGTCCGTATCCTTGAGGGTAGCAAAACAAGGCACCCTTCACTCTTTCATGCAGAAACGACCTCAGTTCATTGTCTCTTGTCCTGTAAATTCTTGACTAGTCCAGGGGGTCGTTCTGAGTGAGCAGCTTCAATTCAATAGATTTGATGTCCTGTTCAAGGGCCTTGATAGTCTCTTCAGTACTAGACAGAGCAGTATACTGTTGACAAAACCATCGTATTTGTTCCTTCCCAACCTCCCACCATTGTCTCTAGAACCTCCCACCATTATCTCTAGAACCTCCCACCATTGTCTCTAGAACCTCCCTCCATTGTCTCTAGAACCTCCCACCATTGTCTCTAGAACCTCCCACCATTGTCTCTAGAACCTCCCTCCATTGTCTCTAGAACCTCTCACCATTGTCTCTAGAACCTCCCACCATTGTCTCTAGAACCTCCCACCATTGTCTCTAGAACCTCCCTCCATTGTCTCTAGAACCTCCCACCATTGTCTCAAGGACCTCCCACCATTGTCTCTAGAACCTCCCTCCATTGTCTCTAGAACCTCCCACCATTGTCTCTAGAACCTCCCACCATTGTCTCTAGAGCCTCCCACCATTGTCTCTAGAACCTCCCACCATTGTCTCTAGAACCTCCCTCCATTGTCTCTAGAACCTCCCACCATTGTCTCTAGAACCTCCCACCATTGTCTCTAGAACCTCCCACCATTGTCTCAAGGACTCAAAATTCCCTTTTGTAACCCTCCATTCTTCCCAAAACAACAAAAACCTGCCACAAAACATGACATCATGTAACAATTTAACATTAAAATACCAGTAAGGTGATGACCTTCGTGGACAGGACAAGTGAATATCAACAGTAACCATATGATGATCAGAGAAACCCACAGGAGTACTATCACACCTTCCAACCCTACCACAGTAGTGATCAGATACATACAACCTGTCTAACCTTCCAGCCTTACTACAGTAGTGATCAGATACATACAACCTGTCTAACCTTCCAACCCTACTACAGTAGTGATCAGATACATACAACCTGTCTAACCTTCCAACCCTACTACAGTAGTGATCAGATACATACAACCTGTCTAACCTTCCAACCCTACTACAGTAGTGATCAGATACATACAACCTGTCTAACCTTCCAACCCTACTACAGTAGTGATCAGATACATACAACCTGTCTAACCTTCCAACCCTACTACAGTAGTGATCAGATACATACAACCTGTCTAACCTTCCAGCCTTACTACAGTAGTGATCAGATACATACAACCTGCCTAACCTTCCAACCCTACTACAGTAGTGATCAGATACTTACAACCTGTCTAACCTTCCAACCCTACTACAGTAGTGATCAGATACATACAACCTGTCTAACCTTCCAACCCTACTACAGTAGTGATCAGATACATACAACCTGTCTAACCTTCCAACCCTACTACAGTAGTGATCAGATACATACAACCTGTCTAACCTTCCAACCCTACTACAGTAGTGATCAGATACATACAACCTGTCTAACCTTCCAACCCTACTACAGTAGTGATCAGATACATACAACCTGTCTAACCTTCCAACCCTACTACAGTAGTGATCAGATACATACAACCTGTCTAACCTTCCAACCTTACTACAGTAGTGATCAGATACATACAATCTGTCTAACCTTCCAACCCTACTACAGTAGTGATCAGATACATACAATCTGTCTAACCTTGCTGCACTGACACGACCTTCATTAACTTGTAGCCATGTGTATTTCCTAACTGTTGCATTCCTTACTCTCCACACATCAGAAAGCTCAAACTCAGTTAATAGACCAGACAGGCAAGTGTCTGACCGCAGGTGAGGTTCTTCAGCAGTGCGATCAACAGTAAAATCCAGAGTACAGTTCCAGTCCCCCCCTAAACCCCCCCCATACAGGCCCCATACAGCACCAATACAGCCCCCATACAGCCCCCATACAGCCCCCCATACAGCCCCCCATACAGCCCCCATACAGCCCTCACCTCCATAAAGCCCCCATACAGCCCCCATACAGCCCCCCATACACCCCCCATACAGCCCCCATACACCCCCCATACAGCCCCCATACAGCCCCCATACACCCCCCATACACCCCCCATACAGCCCCCATACAGCCCCCATACAGCCCCCATACAGCCCCCATAAAGCCCCCCATACAGCCCCCCATACAGCCCCCCATACAGCCCCCATACAGCCCCCCATACAGCCCCCATACAGCCCCCATACAGCCCCCATACAGCCCCCATACAGCCCCCCATACACCCCCCATACAGGCCCCCATACAGCCCCCATACAGCCCTCCATACAGCCCCCATACAGCCCCCACCCCCATACAGCCCCCCCATACAGCCCCCATACAGGCCCCCATACAGCCCCCATACAGCCCCCATACAGCCCCCATACAGCCCCCATACAGCCCCCACACAGCCCCCATACAGCCCCCCATACAGCCCCACCCCCATACAGCCCCCATACAGCCCCCCATACAGCCCCCACCCCCATACAGCCCCCATACAGCCCCCATACAGCCCCCATACAGCCCCCCATACACCCCTCACCCCCATACAGCCCCCATACAGCCCCCATACACCCCTCACCCCCATACAGCCCCCATACAGCCCCCATACAGCCCTCACTCCCATACAGCCCCCATACAGCCCCCATACAGCCCCCATACAGCCCCCATACAGCCCCCACCCCCATACAGCCCCCCATACAGCCCCCACTCCCATACAGCCCCCATACAGCCCCCCATACAGCCCCCACCCCCATACAGCCCCCATACAGCCCCCATACAGCCCCCATACAGCCCCCCATACAGCCCTCACCCCCATACAGCCCCCATACAGCCCCCATACCCATACAGCCCCATACAGCCCCCATACAGCCCCCATACAGCCCCCATACAGCCCCCATACAGCCCCCCATACAGCCCCCATACAGCCCCCATACAGCCCTCACCCCCATACAGCCCCCATACAGCCCCCCATACAGCCCTCACCCCCATACAGACCCATACAGCCCCCATACAGCCCCCATACAGCCCCCCATACAGCCCCCATACAGCCCTCACCCCCATACAGACCCGTACAGCCCCCATACAGACACCATACAGCCCCCCATACATCCCCCCATACAGCCCCCCATACAGCCCCCCATACAGCCCCCCATACAGCCCCCATACAGCCCTCACCCCCATACAGACCCATACAGCCCCCATACAGCCCCCATACAGCCCCCATACAGACCCCATACAGACCCCATACAGCCCCCCATACAGCCCCCATACAGCCCCCCATACAGCCCTCACCCCCATACAGCCCCCCATACAGCCCCCATACAGCCCCCATACAGCCCCCATACAGCCCCCATACAGCCCCCATACAGCCCCCCATACAGCCCCCCATACAGCCCCCATACAGCCCTCACCCCCATACAGACCCATACAGCCCCCATACAGCCCCCATACAGCCCCCATACAGCCCCATACAGCCCCCATACAGCCCCCATACAGCCCCCAATACAGCCCCCATACACCCCTCACCCCCATACAGCCCTCACCCCCATACAGCCCCCATACACCCCTCACCCCCATACAGCCCTCACCCCCATACAGCCCCCATACACCCCTCACCCCCATACAGCCCCCCATACAGCCCCCCATACAGCCCCCATACAGCCCCCCATACAGCCCCCCATACAGCCCCCCATACAGCCCCCCATACAGCCCCCATACAGCCCCCATACAGCCCCCCATACAGCCCCCCATACAGCCCTCACCCCCATACAGCCCCCATACAGCCCTCACCCCCATACAGCCCCCCATACAGCCCCCCATACAGCCCTCACCCCCATACAGCCCCCATACAGCCCTCACCCCCATACAGCCCCCATACAGCCCTCACCCCCATACAGCCCCCCATACAGCCCCCATACAGCCCCCATACAGCCCCCATACAGCCCCATACAGCCCCCATACAGCCCCCATACAGCCCCCAATACAGCCCCCATACAGCCCCCATACAGCCCCCCATACAGCCCCCATACAGCCCCCCATACAGCCCCCCATACAGCCCCCATACAGCCCCCATACAGCCCCCCATACAGCCCCCCATACAGCCCCCATACAGCCCCCATACAGCCCCCATACAGCCCCATACAGCCCCCATACAGCCCCCATACAGCCCCCCATACAGCCCCCATACAGCCCCCATACAGCCCCCATACAGCCCCCCATACAGCCCCCCATACAGCCCCCCATACAGCCCCCCATACAGCCCCCATACAGCCCTCACCCCCATACAGCCCCCCATACAGCCCCCATACAGCCCCCCATACAGCCCCCCATACAGCCCCCCATACAGCCCCCCATACAGCCCCCCATACAGCCCCCATACAGCCCCCATACAGCCACCCATACAGCCCCCCATACAGCCCCCCATACAGCCCCCCATACAGCCCCCATACAGCCCTCACCCCCATACAGCCCCCATACAGCCCCCATACAGCCCCCATACAGCCCCCCATACAGCCCCCCATACAGCCCCCCATACAGCCCCCATACAGCCCCCATACAGCCACCCATACAGCCCCCATACAGCCCCCCATACAGCCCCAATACAGCCCCCCATACAGCCCCCATACAGCCACCCATACAGCCCCCCATACAGCCCCCATACAGCCCTCTTGGTCACACTGTCTTAAGGTTTGCTTTATTTGATCAAATACAGCAATACCCTCATTAGGAGCATAAACATAATAATATATATATATAAATATTAATAAAACCATAACATCCACCTTGACCAATAAAACCCGACCCTTGGCCATCTCTGTTGTAGATACCACCCCTAAAACTGAGGAAAACAAGATGGCCACCCCAGCACTGAAATTAGTACCATGACTGAGTACATGCTGCCCCTCCCACCACATACCCCAGTCACTATGTGTCTCCTGTAGGAAAACTACATTAAGCCTTTTCTGTTTTATGACTTCTAATACCCAAGCCCTCTTATTCCTGTCCCTTCCCCCATTAATACTGAGAGAACCTCCCCTTAGTACCTCCATGTAGAAAACAGAAAAGAAAAGCAGAAGAAACCACAGAGAAAAAAGACACCCTATGAAGCATGATCATCATCATTATTTTAATCTTCTCTTAACCTGACCACGTTTCCCACTACCTTTTGCTGCTGCAACAGCAGTAATACATTTCCTCAAGAGAAACCGCTTCTTCTCACTCACCTGATCTAACCTCACCGTCTTCTGTAACATCACAGCTGACCTCACAAACTTATCAACATCAAAATAATCTGCCAATTTGACAGATTTCCCAAAAGTCTGATCCAGAAAGTAATTTATCTCCTCTAGTCCAGCTGCTATCATATCCTTCTCCTGATCATCAGCTGAGGCCACAGACAACTGACTCCCCTCTACCACATCCCTTTCAACACTCCCAACTTGCACCTCATCACTCGTACCAGGCATCTCCTCCACTACCTGGGAGCCTAGCTCCACATGAACCCCAGAACTCGTAGTGGGCATCTCCTCCACTACCTGGGAGCCTAGCTCCACATTAACCCCCTCCTGTACCCCAGCACTCGTACTGGGCACCTCCTCACCAGTCTGAGGAAATGGCTCTTCAGATCCATCCTTACCTTCTACAACAATACTTTTCTGCAGCATAACATTTCCCTCTAATACAAGTTGCAACCCAGTGCCCTCAATACGGATAACTTGTTCCTCAGCAACAGGTGCTTTTGGCTGCTCTACCGCTGTCGGCCCACCTCTCCCTACATCAGTGGGCCCAGGCGTTACGATGACCACCTGCGCCCCTCCCTCTGCCTTCTCCCTTTTTTGGGCAAGCCTGTCGTTTATGACCAACATCCCCACACTCAAAACACCGTTGACTACCCGTACTAGCATAAGCCATATACATTATATTGTCATACTTGATTTTAAACAATAACTCTAAAGTCTGCTCCGGTGAGTCCAAAAAACATAAACACCTGTCGCCAAAATGACA
>NC_034187.2:6361935-6370290 GCF_002021735.2 Oncorhynchus kisutch
GGCACTCTCCTAGACCTGCGGGACCCCCCCGCCCCCCCTAGAACTGCAGGACCCCCCCCCCCCCCCCCCCACGCCAACCAATCAACACCCCCCGAAGTCAACCATTCCCACACCCAATTTAGGCCCCCTCATATCAGACCTTTGCCCCTCCTGCCCACACCATGTCCCCCACTCCCTCAAAGAGAGCCTCAACATGATAGTAACACATACGCCCAGGCCTTGAGCAAACAGGCCCAACCTCCCCCACTCTTATTCTAGCCCAAGCCATTGGCATATACCAGATGTTCAGCAGGCTCTGCTCACACTTACTGGTCTGAGGACAAACCACACGACCAACAACATTGGACACTTTATGGAAAAACAAATCCTTCACTATCTCATCCTGGAATATCCAAGGCCTGTGGTCATCTGCCTTTGGCCCAAAGAGCAGGAACCTGGACTTCATCTCAGAAATACAGACATTGTCATACTATAGGAGACATGGCATAAAGGAGATGGACCCACTAGTTGCCTTCTACTGTAGGTTACAGAGAGCTGGTAGTCCCATCCACCAAACTACCAGGTGTGAAACAGGGAAGGGACTCAGGGGGTATGCTAATTTGGTACAGAGCAGACCTAACTCACTCCATTAAATTAATCAAGACAGGAACATTTTATATTTGGCTAGAAATTCAAAAGGATATGATCTTAACAGAGAAAAATGTCCTCCTGTGTGCTACCTATATCCCCCCACTAGAAGCCCCATACTTTAATGAAGACAGCTTCTCCATTCTGGAGGGGGAAATCAATCATTCCCAGGCCCAGGGACATGTACTAGTCTGTGGCGACCTAAATGCCACAACAGGGCAAGAACCTGACACCCTCGGCACACATGTGGACAAACACCTACCTGGAGGTAACAGGATTCCCTCCCCCATGTGCCCCCCTAGACACAACTACGAGAACATAATCAAATAAAACGGGTCACGACTCCTGCAACTCTGTCGGACGCTGGGTATGTACATAGTCAACGGTAGGTTTCGAGGGGACTCCTATGGTAGGTACACCTATAGCTCATCTCTTGGCAGTAGTACTGTAGACTACTTTATCACTGACCTCAACCCAGAGTCTCTCAGAGCGTTCACAGTCAGCCCACTGACACCACTATCAGATCACAGCAAAATCACAGTCTACTTGAACAGAGCAATACTCAATCATGAGGCATCAAAGCCAAAGGAACTGAGTAATATTAACAAATGCTATAGATGGAAGGAAAGTAGTGTGGAAACCTACCAAAAAATAATTAGGCAACAAAAAATTCAATCCCTTTTAGACAACTTCATGGACAAAACGTTCCATTGTATTAGTGAAGGTGTGAACTTGGCAGTAGAAAATCTAAACAGTATATTTGACCTCTCAGCTTCCCTAGCAAATCTAAACAGTATATTTGACCTCTCAGCTTCCCTAGCAAATCTAAACAGTATATTTGACCTCTCAGCTTCCCTAGCAAATCTAAACAGTATATTTGACCTCTCAGCTTCCCTAGAAAATCTAAACAGTATATTTGACCTCTCAGCTTCCCTAGCAAATCTAAATATGTCAAACAGAAAACCAAAGAAACTTAATAACAATAACAAATGATTTGATGAAGAATGCAAAAACGTAAGAAAATAAATTGAGAAACCTGTCCAAACAAAAACATAGAGACCCAGAAAGTCTTCAACTTCACTATGGTGAATCGCTAAAACTATTACTTATTTGTACCTTTATTTAACTAGGCAAGTCAGTTAAGAACAAATTCTTATTTTCAATGACAGCCTAGGAACAGTGGGTTAACTGCCTGTTCAGGGGCAGAATGACAGATTTTTACCTTGTCAGCTCGGGGGTTTGAACTTGCAACCTTTATGGTTACTAATCCAACTCTCTAACCACTAGGCTACCCTGCCGCCCCTATTGCTAAAACAATACAGAAATACACTACGGAAAAAGAAGGAACAGCACGTCAGAAATCAGCTCAATGTAATTGAAGAATCCATAGACTAACCACTTCTGGGAAAATTGGAAAACACTAAACAAACAACAACACAAATAATTATCTATCCAAAACGGAGATGTCTGGGTAAACCTCTTCTCCAATCAGTTTGGCTCTATAACAAAGAATAAAGAGCAATATGATAAACATATAACATGATCAAAATACAAATTTTAGAATCAACATTAAGACTACCAGAACCGACTGGATTCTCCAATTACATTGAATGAACTACAGGACAAAATAAAAACCCTCCAACCCAAAAAGGCCTGTGGTGTTGATGGTATCCTCAATGAAATGATCAAATATACAGACAACAAATTCCAATTGGCTACTAAAACTCTTTAACATCATCCTTAGCTCTGGCATCTTCCCCAATATTTGGAACCAAGGACTGATCACCCCAATCCACAAAAGTGGAGACAAATTTGACCCCAATAACTACCGTGGGATATGTGTCAACAGCAACCTTGGGAAAATCCTCTGTATTATCGTTAACAGCAGACTTTTCCTCAGTGAAAACACAATGTACTGGAGGCATCACCCCTCATGGATGGATTTTACAAATGGTCAAATAAATAAAATTAATTAATTCAATGGGGCTCCGTTCACAAACACAAAACAGACCCCCACAGAACCCCAGGACAGCAACAAAATTAGACCCAACCAAGTAATGAGAAAACAAAAAGATAATTACTTATCACACTGGCAAGAATTGAAAAAAAAAATCTGAGGAAACTAGAATTATATTTGGCCCTAAACAGAGAGTTGCAGAATACCTGACCCCTGTGACTGACCCTAAACAGAGAGTACACAGTGGCAGAATACCTGACCCCTGTGACTGATCCTAAACAGAGAGTACACAGTGGCAGAATACCTGACCCCTGTGACTGATCCTAAACAGAGAGAACACAGTGGCAGAATACCTGACCCCTGTGACTGATTCTAAACAGAGAGAACACAGTGGCAGAATACCTGACCCCTGTGACTGATCCTAAACAGAGAGAACACAGTGGCAGAATACCTGACCACTGTGACTGACCCAAACTTAAGGAAAGCTTTGCCTATGTACAGACTCAGTGAGCATAGCCTTGCTATTGAGAAAGGCAGCGCTTAGACAGACAGACATGGCTCTCAAGAGAAGACAGGCTATGTGCACACTGCCCACAAAATGAGGTGGAAACTGAGCTGCACTTCCTAACCTCCTGCCCAATGTATGACCATATCAGAGACACATATTTCCCTCAGATTACACAGATCCACAGATAATTCGAAAACAAACCCAATTTTGATAAACTATTTATGTTCCCTTTTGTACTTTTGTACACATCATTACAATGCATCTATATAGACAACATATGACTTTATTATTCTGTATAATCTGTGAGTGCAATTATTTACTGTTAATTTCTTATTGTTGATTTCACTTTTGTTTATTATATGTTAAAATAAACATAATAATAATTTATAAATATAAAGAAATATATATTATATGCCAATAAAGCCCCTTACATTGAAATTGAATTGATAGAGAGAGATGAAGGTCCAATGATTTGTCTACTAAAATATAAATACAACCTAGTTTCTTCTACAACATCTGTTATTGATCTGTCATAGTATCTGTCGTGTTTTGTGTGTGTGTGTGTGTGTGTGTTTTAGTGTGTTTACTGCAGGCTGGCTGGGAGGCCTTGTAATCTGTTGGCATGAATATGGCTCTAAAATAAAAGCTTATGATGAGATGGAAGAATGCCTCACACACACACACACACACACACACACACACACACACACACACACACACACACACACACACACACACACACACACACACACACACACACACACACATACACACACACACACACACACACACACACACACACACACACAGATTGAGAAGTAATACAGCTGTCAGAGCATGGGTTTATCATCTCAATACGGTTATAACTCACCCAGCAGACATGGGGATCAGCACTGGTCATTTTGACGAGAAGAGAAGGGGGAGGGGAGGGGAAGGGGGAGGGGAAGGAGAAAAGAGGGATCAGGAGAAGAGAAGAGGGAGGAAGACTAGAAGAGAAGAGGGAGGAGGAGGAGGAGGTGAAGAAGAGAGGGGGAGGGGAGGGGAAGAGAGGGGGAAGAGGAGAATAAGAAAAGGGGAGGAGGAGGAGAGAAGCGGGAAGAGGAGAATAAGAGAAGGGAAAGAGGAGAATAAGAGAAGGGAAAGAGGAGAATAAGAGAAGGGGAGGAGGTGGAGAAGAGAAGGTGTGGAGGAGAAGAGAATGGGTGGAGGAGAAGAGAATGGGAGGAGGAGGAGGAGGATGAGGAGGGGAGAGAAGGGGGAAGAGGAGGAGAAGAGAAGGGGAGGGGAGGCAAAGAAAATGGGAGGAGGAGGAGGAGGAGGAGGAGGAGGAGGAGAGAAGGGGGAAGAGGAGAAGAGAACGGGAGGAGAAAGAGGAAGAGGAGAAGAGAATGGGAGAAAGACGAGGAGGAGAGAAGGGGGAAGAGGAGGAGAAGCGAAGGGTGAGGAGGAGGAGAAAATAAGGAGAAAGTAAGGAGGAGGAGAAGAAGGAGGAGGAGATAAGGGGAGGAGGAGGAGAAGGAGGAGGAGATAAGGGGAGGAGGAGAAGAAGGAGGAGGAGATCAGGGGAGGAGGAGGAGAAGGAGGAGGAGATAAGGGGAGGAGGAGAAGAAGGAGGAGGAGATAAGGGGAGGAGGAGGAGAAGGAGGAGGAGATAAGGGGAGGAGGAGAAGAAGGAGGAGGAGATAAGGGGAGGAGGAGAAGAAGGAGGAGGAGAAGAAGAAGGAGAAGGAAAGGGGATAGTGAATAACATTGACTGTAAAACAGTGCCTTGCGAAAGTATTCACCCTCTTGGCAGTGTTCCTATTTGTTGCCTTACAATCTGGAATTAAAATAGATTTTTGTGGGGTTTGTATAATTAGATTTCCACAACATGCCTACCTTTGTGAAAATGCAAAATATATATTTTTGTGAAACAAACAAGAAATAAGACAAAAAAAAGCCAAAAACTTGAGCATGCATAACTATTCACCCCCAGAAAGTCAGTACGTTGTAGAGCCACCTTTTGCAGCAATTACAGCTGCAAGTCTCTTGGTGTATGTCTCTATAAGCTTGGCACATCTAGCCACTGGGATTTTTGCCAGTTCTTCAAGGCAAAACTGCTCCAGCTCCTTCAAGTTGGATGGGTTCCTTCGGTGCACAGCAATATTTAAGTCATACCACAGATTCTCAATTGGATTGAGGTCTGGGCTTTGACTAGGCCATTCCAAGAAATGTAAATGTTTCCCCTTAAACCACTTGAGTGTTGCTTTAGCAGTAGGGTGCTTAGGGTCATTGTCCTGCTGGAAGGTGAACCTCCGTCCCAGTCTCATATCTCTGGAAGACTAAAACAAGTTTCCCTCAAAAATGTCCCTGTATTTAGAGCCAATCATCATTCTTCTATCAAGAATTTCCCTGTATTTAGTGCCATCCGTCGTTCCTCCAATGCTGACCAGTTTCCCTGCCGATTAAAAACATCCCCACAGCATGCTTCATGGGATGATGTTCTCGGGGTGATGAGAGGTGTTGGGTTTGCGCCAGACATGGTGTTTTCCTTGATGGACAAAAAGCTCAATTTTAGTCTCATCTGACCAGAGTACCTTCTTCCATATGTTTGGGGAGTCTCCCACATGCCTTTTGGCGAACACCAAATGTGTTTGCTTATTGTTTTCTTTAAGCAATGGCTTTTTTTCAGGACACTTCCATAAAGTCCAGCTCTGTGGAGTGTACGGCTTAGAGTGGTCCCATGGACAGATACTCCAATCTCCTCTGTGGAGCTTTGCAGCTCCTTCAGGGTTATCTTTGGTGTCTTTGTTGCCTTTCACTTCACTTCACCAATTTGGACTATTTTATGTCCATCACATGAAATCCATATAAAAATCCATTTAAATTACAGGTTGCAACAAAATAGTGTTTAAAAACTGTAAAAAGGATCATGTTTTTTGGTGACACCTTCCCATTATAGGTGATATCAACCTGGCCTGGTGTTTCTACTGGTGTGTGCGCAGGGCTGGCTCTAGCCTATTGAAGCCCTAGGCGAGATTTGATTTGGGGGCCCCACACCTCGCAGCAAAACATTTTAGTGGCCCCCATCTTAACAACAGTGAATAGAAAATGTAAAGTTTTGAAGAGAATTTCATGGAATTGTCCACATTTTGGCACTTCTGCCATTTTAGATCTGAGTGAGAATAAATGAACTAAATCAATGGGGGCCCCTTTGAGGTCAGGGCCCCCTGGATGTCAGGGCCCCCTGGGCACGTGTCCTGCATGCCCAGTCAGTATTCAGCCTTGATTACAACTACCAGTTGGCTAGACTAACTACCAATCAGTAAATGGTTAGCTGAGATCGCTAATTGAGTGACTGTCAGTGACATAACAAGAGAAAAGCTGCTGATGACCCTCATTTCAAAATTGCACCTGGTGTATTTTGGCGTATTTTGGTGTATTTTACCCTAAATAGAATATCTTTTAAAAACATAAAACATGTATTTGTGGAATTTGCTTTGCACACTCTTGGCATTCTCTCAACCAGCTTTTATGAGGTAGTCACCTGGAATGTAATCATGGAATTTCTTTCATTTTTAATGCATTTGAGCCAATCAGTTGTGTTGTGACAAGGGTAGGAGTGGTATACAGAAGATAGCTCTATTTGGTAAAAGACCAAGTCCATATTATGGCAAGAACAGCTCAAATAAGCAAAGAGAAACGACAGTCCATCTTTACTTTAATTAAGACATGAAGGTCAGTCAATATAGAAAATGTCAAGAACTTTGAATGTTTCTTGAAGTGCAGTCGCAAAAACCATCAAGTGCTATGATGAAACTGGCTCTCATGAGGACCGCCACAGGAAAGGAAGACCCAGAGTTACCTCTGCTGCAGAGGATAAGTTCATTAGACACTGCACCTCAGATTGCAGCCCAAATAAATGTTTCACAGAGTTCAAGTAACTGACACATCTCAACATCTCATGGTCAAACTGCTGCAAAGAAACCATCACTAAAGGACACCAATAATAAGAAGAGACTTGCTTGAGCCAAGAAACACAAGCAATGGGCATTAGATTCATGGAAATCTGTCCTTTGGTTCCAACCTCTGTGTTTTTTGTGAGACGCAGAGTAGGTGAACGAATGATCTCCGCATGTGTGGTTCCCACCGTAAAGCATGGAGTAGGAGGTGTGATGGTGTGGGGGTGCTTTGCTGGTGACACTGTCGTTAATTGATTTACAATTCAAGGCACACTTAACCAGCATGGCTTCCATAGAATTCTGTGTTATTTTATATTTTACAGTGTTGATGTCTTCACTATTGTGCTACAATGTAAAATAAAGAAAAACCCTGGAATGAGTAGGTGTGTCCAAACTTACGACTGGTACTATATGTATATATAAATGTGTTGGGGTCTTGGGACCTCTTTGCGTCCAGGGGCCCTACACGAGCGTTTATGTTGCTTGCGCCTAGAACCGACCATGTGTGTGTTCAACCTCTTTCACTTTAGATCTTCTGACCAACTACAGCCACGTCAGTGTAGTGACAGGAGAAGAAAGAAGAAGATCAACAGAACTGAAGATGAGAGGAAACGGGGAAAAGGAGACTGGAGTTAGTCGAGGAGAAGAGGAGAGGAAACGGGGAAAAGGAGACTGGAGTTAGTCGAGGAGAAGAGGAGAGGAAACGGGGAAAGGGAGACTGGAGTTAGTCAGGATGAGGAGAAGAGGAGAGGAAACGTGGAAAAGGAGACTGGAGTTAGTCGAGGAGAAGAGGAGAGGAAACGGGGAAAAGGAGACTGGAGTTAGTCGGGGAGAAGAGGAGAGGAAACGGGGAAAAGGAGACTGGAGTTAGTCGGGGAGAAGAGGAGAGGAAACGGGGAAAGGGAGACTGGAGTTAGTCAGGATGAGGAGAAGAGGAGAGGAAACGTGGAAAAGGAGACTGGAGTTAGTCGAGGAGAAGAGGAAGAGGAAACGGGGAAAAGGAGACTGGAGTTAGTCGGGGAGAAGAGGAGAGGAAACGGGGAAAAGGAGACTGGAGTTAGTCGGGGAGAAGAGGAGAGGAAACGGGGAAAAGGAGACTGGAGTTAGTCAGGATGAGGAGAAGAGGAGGAAACGTAGCGTGTAGATGGAAAGATTCCTTAGAGAGAGACTGCCTCACCAGCTGGCCTGCAGAAAACACAGAGGAACAGAGAGAGAGAGAGAGAGAGAGAGAGAGAGAGAGAGAGAGAGAGAGAGAGAGAGAGGAGAGAGAGAGAGAGAGAGAGAGAGAGAGAGAGGGAAATGTGATACAGGAGAAGAGTGAG